>NC_071260.1:26006149-26066149 GCF_023375685.1 Ictalurus furcatus | reverse complement strand
CTGGGGCTGATTTCCTTCCAGATCAGACTGTAGAATCAGTGACAGTCGTGTCACACAGAGTGAAACCTCCCCAAGCTTTTGTGTGCATTGCCGTTAATTTATTTAATCGGACTTCTCTGAGACGTCCCCAACACGCCATCACCAGCGATTAAGAAGGCACATGTGAGGTACAATAATGATGATGAGTCTTTATTGATCTCATATACATGTGCACAGTGAAATTCTTTTCTTCACATACCCCAGCATGTCAGGAAGCTGGGGTCAGAGCGCAGGGTCAGCCATGATACACGCCCCTGGCGCAGAGGGGGTTAAGGGCCTTGCTCAAGGGTCCAACAGTGGCAGCTTGGCAGTGCTGGGGCTTGAACCCCCGACCTTCTGATCAGTAACCCAATAATTATCCCAATAAATAAGCAGCCTTTACCATTAAGCCACCGCTGCTATTAAACAATAGCAGGTTTAATAAACATTAATGAGGTACTTTTCTCAATCAGTGATTTTTCAAAGTGTTTGTGGATTAACTAGGAGTAGTTGGATTACAGTCCCCACGAAGTGCCTCGAAACGCTCAGCGTTATACGATGTGTTGACGTCATTTCCACTGTAACAAGAAGTCAGGACGGAACTTAGCGAGTGGCTCCTCCCACATTTTTAAATAGTCAATAGCGTGTAGCACTGGTGCTCCCAAGTTAAAAATTTAGGAGCACCACAGCTACAGTTTGTTTTTATATATATAAATACTTTTTCTTTTTGTCAGCAGTGGGTGGGCCAACAGGCTTGACTGTAGTCTCAAATATCATTGGCTAACTCATTTTTCCGGAAAGCTGATTGGCTGCCTGCCACTGTGACGAACGGTGGACCGGTCGCTGTATCTGCTCACGGCAGACACATACTGTGCAGTAATTAGCGAACGTTTTGTAGAGAAATGAAAGCAGATCGCACCACAACAATTATTTGCACTCGCACAAACGCGCCCAAATATATTTTGAGGTCGCACAGAGTAAATTTCCGGAGCATACGTGACCCAAATGGCCACAATTTCGAGCCTTGTAGTAGCATGGATTTTTATAATGTTGGGGGCGGGACATTTCAGATTCTAGAGAGCATTTGATTGGACAGAACCATCTGATGAGAAGCTGAAGTGCAGAATGATGTCATCGAAATTGTTGAACTGTCATTTTTGAACGCTTATATCTTCGAAATGCGAATTTTGTCATTGTTTTGGCGCGCACTAGCTTTTATAGCTAACCTTAAAGCTGACATATTCACATGAAAAGCCACAAAAGTTCCATTTTGATTTCATGGGGACTTGAAGCAAACTTTCTTCAATCAGAATAGAAAATGACACGAATCGATAACAGAAGCTTGAAGTTGTTTTTGTAGTTTGAAGGACCTAGCTAATTCAAGCACAGCTGTTCTGTTTACCACGTTTGCTAATCACAAGAGATACTTCATTATTATCAGACATTTGACGTAAAAATTTTTTATTTTTTAAATCAGTGTTTCTGCATGCATGCGTTAAAGTTTAATGCCCATGTAATAAAGCTTAAGCATAATGGTTTTTTTTTGTTTGTTTTTTTTTTTAAGCCCTATTGATTTTTTTTCCCTCAGTATCGTCACCATGTTGCCTCATTTGAACGTGATTATTGAAGCATGTTGCTTCAGCCGAAACACTGGCATGAGATACTGTGGTTTTTGGACAGGAAGCGACTGATTCGCGCTACTGAATCACTGCGTGGTGCTCGGATACGACACTTAGGCACGTTGGCTCTTCTAGTGTCCATCCATTGGAGCGTCTAATTGCCTGACAGCAGTATCTCTGGAGTTTCTTTTTTTTTTTTTTTTTTTTTGTTGACTGTAAACATTCCATGCTTAATTATATTTGAGCTTTTGTGTACTTAGTTGGCCCGGTCTATAGACCTGTGTATGTGCAGGTTTGTGTATGTGTGTGTGCGTAACAGAGACACCATGTGCGCACTGTGTTTCTCTGTTTGTTTTGGCTGCCACATGGTTGAAGTGATTGCTGTGGCTTGTCTCGCTTGGCAGCGTGTAATGCAGCAGAGGACGATTAAGACTGTGGCTGTATGCATGAGCACACCTATGCGTACAGCGGTGAGTCTGAGGGCTTCACAGAGAGACAGCTCCTTCCTGTATTCTAGCGCATCTGCCAGAGCGGCCGGGGTTCGCAGCGATGACCGCGGCTTCTGAGCTCCTCATGGATTCGTTCCAGGGTTTGGAGTAAACCTGGCCTTCATTGATCACTGGATTGAACTGTGTTGAATTAATGGAATGCATTTGGAAGGCTTGAAAAGCTGCGCGCAGTCAGGTGAACGACCGGCGAGAGACACGGAGGAGCTTTTAACCAGCACTCAGCGCTAGCAATCTCAGCGATGTTTTGTTTTTTATGACGGCTATTTTCCGGTATTTTCTTGAAGAGCCAGTTAGATAGATGTGCTTCTTGAAAGCTTATGTGAGCTTAAGTATAAATGAGTAACTGTGGTATTGATTGATGTGGAGTTGCATAAGACAGCTAAAAGCAAAATGTGCTTTTTTTAATTATTTATTTAATATTTATAACCATGACATCTGCTTCTACAGAGGAGTTTTCTCTGAAGCAGGCCAACTTCTCTCCAGGCTATGATGAGTATAAATGTGTAACACATGTGAGCACAGAAAATGGAACGATCTCTTAAACACACGCACACACTCCCTAGTTGTTTCCACATCCCAAAAACATGCCTTCTTGCCCCACCCAGGCACCGGCATGACCCGTTTTATTCCTGCGTCATTTTTAGACCCGGTGCCTGAAGGCGCTGACGGCCGATGATGCCAGGTCTGGCTGCAGCTCGGTGGAATAACTGAATGTTCCCATGCTCCTGCTGTTACAGTGCAGCTGGGGCTAAAAGGAGGCTTTTGAGCAGCGCTGCCTGGCTGACGTAAGGAGACAGGCACGTTGGCTTTGCACGGTAAGACCGTGTGTGTTCCTGCAGCGGAGTCCAGCCAGCTGTTTACACACACCGCTGTGCCACAGCAACTCTGCTGAGGTCATTCTGACCTCATCACGGCGCTTTCAGCCAGCACGGGCTCTTTATTTAACCGTTTCAAAGGACACAGAGGGCATAGGGGTTGTTTAGGAGTCTGGCATACCGAGGGAAATGTGCACCCGGTGGTTCCCAAGACTCGTGTTTTCTCAGGAGCAGAGCCCTGTTAAACCACATGACCCTTTTCTTGCTTGTCGTTATTAATCTCCCGTGCTTGCATGTACTCTGCCATGTGCAGTATTAAAGATTGCGGTGGTTTTTTTTTGTTGTTTTTTTTTTAAAATTCAGTATCAATATCACTGTTTCGATATTTTACTGTAATAAATGCAGTGTTGCACGAGGCCCAGGCGTACCGGTCAGTAGGTGCTGATTTATTTTCTCTAGCAGTAATGCTGGCTGTTATTGTTTTATAGTAACTCATTCAAAGGGCCGTGAAGCTTTCTGTAAGGAGATGTTTGTTTAACGTTTACGGAAGGAAACTCCAGTGTCAGCACGGAGGTTAAGTTGTGCACCATGGGAAAGTCTTCAGGACTTCAGGAGAAAGTTTGCACTCTTCCAGTTTCTTGGTAATATCACAAGCTGCGTTTTAATATTTTTATTTTTTATTTTTGGAAGTAACTAACACAACATCGAATGTCACTTATAAACCAAGAAAAACTATGTGCTGCGTGTCGCTCTTTAATGAATACTTTGTAATCCAGTCCCTCCAGGATTTCACCATTTTGCGATCGCAGAAATTACCGCAGAAGCAAGCAAGGAGCCTGCAGTTTTTCTAAATTACCGCAGATTTTCTGCAGATTCGGGCCAACATGCGTCATGTGACGTCATCACAACGCGCATTCAGTGAAAGCCGTCGAACATGAGTTCAGCTAAAAGGTCCCGTTTAACAACGATTAACAACTTTTTTTTTTTTTTTTTTGCAAAAAACCCCTCCTCAAATCGCAAAGCAAAATCAAGCATTTTTGACCGCAACAATCACAAAATAAACGCTGAGAAATCCTGGTAATCGTTGGCAAACTGCTGTGGTATGAGAGGAATAAAATACATCGGGATGTGTTTTATTGGAACATAACTGCATAAATAACGGTAATTGTAACACTCCAATTCAATTCAGTTTTATTTGTACAGCGATTTGAACAATGGACGTTGTCCCAAAGCAGCTCTACAGAAAAAAACACATTCAGGATATAAATTTGACATTTATGAATGGATCTCTAATGAGCGAGCCAGAGGTGACGGTGGCAAGGGAAAAAAAACTTCCCTGAGACGATATGAGGAAGAAACCTTGAGAGGAACCAGACTCCAAAGGGATCCCAGCTGCATCTCAGTGACACCGGATCTCAGTGCGATTCTAATTAAATTCCCCGTGTGGTCAAAAAGCGCAGTTGTGTAACCAGGAAATTCATTCCAGTTTCCACATGAAGTCTGTTGTGTTGATGTTTTCACCTGTTCACTGATGGAGACTCGAGCGCAAGACTTTGTTCGTCGAAACGGTCGCCGTTGATTATTTTTCCAAGTGTTTTATTTCTTATCTTTTTTTTATTTATTATTTATTTGTTATCTTTCAGCTAATGACGTGCGTGAGGTGGAAATATGATCCTCCGTAACGTAACATGCGTGCGAGTTGGCCGAAGCGGTAGTACGTTGTTAGTCAGCGCCGGGCAGCAGATTGGTTCAGAGATATAAAATCTATTCTAATACTGATCCATTTTAGTATTTCAGTATTTATTTATTCATGTATTTACTGGTATAGTGCTGCACTGTGCACGAGATCTGTGTGTAAGATGCACTGCTCTGATCATATATTACTACTGCTGGTGTACTTCTCACTTGTGAAGAAACGTTGCTATCAATAAGCACTCTGTGTACGGATGCAGCGAGGTCTTTGGGGAAACATAAAAGCATGTCAATGTTTATAAGTTAGAAGGTTCACTGGAGGCTATTTTTAGCGCCGTCTCTTCGGTAGGGTGAAACTCTTAGTCACATGCACACTCGCTTTCTCTTGCTTTCTGTTCGAGTAGATTGTGTGCTAGCTTTGTGTAGACTTTTCTACCATAAGACCATAATGACAGTGACGACACGTTAGAGCCTGCAGGCTGGACTCGCTGTTCTGGGGTGTGTGCGCGTGTGTGTGGCATGACAAGGCCATTGTTTGTGCTAGAGAACAGACATGTCTCTGTTATCCCGAGCATGACTCTAGAAGAAACGGGGCTTTGCTAACGTCACAGTAGACACACAGCTCTGCTGACTGCCCAAGTCCGCTTCAGGGTCACTGGAGCAAGGAGCTGTGCTGGCCACGGGGGTGGGTTAGGGCAGCTCCGGAGTCGGACAGGTGGACGAGCACAGGAAGTCTCGTGCCAGCAAGCAGCACTGAGAGCCGCGCAGAGAGGAAACGCCGACAGACGATAGAGAGAAATCGGATTTAGCAGATCTTTGTAATCTGGTCACTTGATTGTGGTGCGTACTGAAGAACCTACAGCTCGCCTTAACTGTGATGGATCACTGACCCATACCAGCAGGCAGTTTCCATCTTCTGCTCCCATGATGCATCACTCCGCTAAGGTACATGCTGTGACTGATACATGCACAACACTGTTGAATCAATCTTTCAGTGTTTGCTGTGTGTGTGTTTTTATGAGTTACAGTGTCAGCAAATCACTTATTTATTATTTTTTTTTTTTGCTGAACTTTGCCGGTGTATGTGGTTTTATTTTTATTCTACAGCATGTTGCGTCACTAAGCAGTGTAGTCCTGCAGACGTTCTCCTCACACCGGAACTGGAACACTGTTCACTCGCCGAGGTTATAATTTCCTCAGCGCTCTTCATCCTGAAGGGGGAGGGGAGAGGGAGCGCTTTTTAACGTGTTAAAGAAATCAAAATGATTTTTTTTCATAGCTTTATAGCTAAAGCTTTTGTTGCTAAAGTCCTGGTCCTGTAGACTAGGGCTGAGTGATATGACGGTATAATATCGATATTGGGATAAGTTTTTCTGAGATATGGTGATAACTTTTAAAAGTGTTTTTTTTTTTTTTTTTTTTTTTTTTTTTTTTTTTTTTACAAACAGACTATAAGCAGCTGATGTGATGTTAACGTTGTGTGCTTTTAAGATTGTAAATAAAAAATATTATTAATAAACATACATATTAGTGTTTATAACCGTTTCATATCGTGATACAGGTTGTGTATTGTAGAAATGTGATCTATTTTTGGCATATCACCCAGCCCTACTGTAGATACAAATGAGATAAGAGCATGTATAGATTTGTAGATATTCTTATTTTAGCTTGATTCATCCTGAGGCTTAGCGGTTAGCACGTTTGCCTCACGTATCAGGGGTTAGGGGTTCGATTCCCGCCTCTGGCCGAGTGTGCATGTTCTCTCCGTGTTTCGGGGGTTTCCTCTGTGTACTCTGGTTTCCTCCCCAAGTCCAAAGACATACACTGTAGGCTTATTGGCGTTTCCAAATTGTCCGTAGTGTGTGAATGGGTGTGTGTGCGTGATTGTGCCCTGCGATGGGTTGGCACCCCGTCCAGGGTGTCCCTCGAGTGTCCTGGGATGGGCTTCAGGCTCCCTGCGGCCTCACGTAGGATAAGTGGTGCAGAAAATGGATGGATTCATTCTGAACTCATCCAATTTGTATCCAATCATATTCTTTTCATATTGCATTTGCCCCGCCTCCGTAAACAATCTGCTCATCCCGCTCCACAGTTTTGATCTCGGCTCAGACACATACAGCTGTTGCGCACTGCACTAGCTTTGCTGGTGTTTGTGCTGCGATATCCAGTTTCATATACAGCTGTTGTGCGTATGAGACTGTCATAAGATCAAGATGTTAATTTGGCTGGAAATGTACGCCCTTGAATCATAAAGTCACAATGGCTAATCGGCTTAACTCCTACAGAGTTAAAAAAAGAAAAAGCAAGCTCTATTTAAAGTTGTGGCCTCTTATGATTCAGTCTGGTTAGAGAGGGTGGGAAGTGTGGCTGATTCTAGAAAGCTATTGGCTGCTGTGGAAATCAGTCGAGCCCTTCAACAAGCTCTCTCCCTGACTTCCTGTTTCACAAGGAAATACGTCCAAGTACAGAATCAAATAGTGGCTCTCAAGCAGACTTTAAACTCTTGAGTGCTGCTGGATGATGGTCTAACTAATAATTACACCAAAACATTTACACACGTCGTTAAACAATAACCCAGAAGGAAACAAATGTGACTCTGATGTGTGTGATTCATAGGTGCTGCACCTCTGAGTGCGATTTCATTGCCATGCACAGAGAGAAACAGTTTTCGACAGCTACTATTTACTACTACGTTTCCAGCCCCTTTCCCACGTATTGTTTGGAAAAAGACTACGCTGATGTTCACCAAAGTTGTTTAATTAGAGGTTTTTTGTTGGGCCGTCTGTGCCGCGGGGAGCTAACTGGCACGTTAATTAGTGTTAATAGTTGTTTGTTTTGGTTTGCTTGCTTGGCTTTGTTGGGATTTGAGCTCGAGCAGAAGAAAGCAAGCGTTTGCCTGTCTCGAAAAAGCGCAAAAACGTTCTCATTCAAAGCATATCCGAGGGAAGTCGTTCATTTTCGGCTTCCTGTCCAGCCGAGTGCGGTCGACTTCTTCCAGGCCCCGTGACTCAATGAACCCTTTGTGAGGCCGCTTTTGCGTCACGAATATGGTTTTATTAAGTCATAAGGAATGAATGGATCATTTTCTCCCCTGCGCTATTACAAAAAAAGGGCTGTGACCCTGATCTTGGCATGGCTTCGGGGTCTCTGGTCATTTCTGAGCTGGCTGAGAGCAGTGTGTGACGTCCTGAAGCAGTCTCACAGGCCTGACTCTTTAGAGGGAAGAGAATCCACCCTGAACAGCTGGATAATATAGAACCTTCACAGTACATGATGGCTTCAGTTGTGCCGAATATTTATTTAATCATGATCATCTGAGTTTTTGGTTGAAACCTTTTTCATCAACATTTTCACAGCTTGCTCAAGCCGTCTCACCTCTTTATCTGTGCACTCTGCTCAGACAGATAAAGTTCTAGAGCTTCAACTTTCACGCTAATACCCGCGTCAACACCATCACACTCGTGATCTCGTCGATCGCTAACTAGCCGAGCCAAATCTCAGCACAGCTACGTGGTATACTGGAGCTGCTTTGGATTTAGGTGCTACACATCCACCGTTTTGTGTCCCTACTACTGCTACGTTGAGTTTCTCATTAATATGATATTGCACGTCAAACTCGCTCTTTTAACAGTTTAGCACCTAATAAAACAAAGCTTCTCCTGTTAAACACCACTGTAACTGTGCTAGCAATGACATCAGTGTGGCACACAACCACTAACTTCTCACAGCAGTCAAGAAGATACAGCACCAGCCAACAAATTGGTACCAGAATCACGAATATTCTAGTATTTAACATGTTTGCGCAGTCTCGATCAGCCTTATTGAGGTTATTAACTGCATATCTGAGCTGTGTGCGCTTCACCGTGGTCTAACTGCACTCGGATTAATGTGTTTGCCTGGTAAATAGACGTCAGTACAAGTCTGTGCATCATCATCTTTATTCCATGCGGATAGTCTGTTTACAGAAGACTTGCATGAGGTTCTTACCTGTCCTTAAAACATCCATTCCTTGCCGCTCGTTTGTAATTAGTGTTTAAGAGCACTGACGTATCGCTATGTGATTGCTAATTGAATTCTCTTTGATGAATTTGGGCTTTTAGTTCAGCCCCAGGGGACGCAAATCGGTGATTGCTTTTTAATCAGGTCAGCGTTGGTCTTGTGGGCCTCGGTATGCCGCACATAATTTGAATAATGCGTTTACTTCATCAGAATTTTCTCCTTTTCACTGAAAATTGCCTTTACTTGAACTCTACCGAAAAACAAATCGCAAGGTTCGCCTGTGTAACTTCTGTATCGTGGTGCTGGAAAGGAACGCTATGATCATTCAGTATTTGATTCATATATGTACAGTGTCCACAGTGAATACTTGCATAAGTATTCACCCCCTTTTGTATTTTGTATTATTTCAACCAGGACCTGAAATTGACTTACTTACTTATTTATTTATTTATTTATTTATTTATTTTTGGGCCTTTTCATGTTTGACTCAGTATATCTTACATTTTAAGGTTCGAAATATTTTATCATAACACAAAGGTTACTTACACATAGTGCATAGGTATTCGCCCCCAGGTATGGCTGGGATATATATATATATATGTCTACACATATAATCATCATAATAGATATTAAAGAACAGTATCATCACACTCAGTTTAACAGTTTTTTGTTTATTTTACAATAGTCAGGTCTATAGTCGTTAGTCAATAGTTACCACCTTTTGTCTTCTGGAATATATTTTTATCAGGTGTGCACATCTTGATCCTGATATTTTTGTCTATTATTCTTGGCAAAATTTCTCAAACTCTGTCAGGAGTTTCCGTTTCATGGAGGCCGTTGGTGATTTATTTATTTATTTATTTTTTTGAAGATTCACGTCATGAAATCCCAGTGAAATCCATTTCAGTTCCAGGTTGTAGCACTACAGAATGTGAAAAAGTTCAAGCGGGTGAATACTTATGCAAGAGACTTTTCTCGCCTTTCCTTGCTTCTGCTGTCATGCATTGCAGCATAGGAGTCTCTGGAAGGACTGTCAGTCAAGCATGGTCATTAAAATATTAGGCCACACCCACCAGCTCAGTTCTGGTATTGATGTTTTCACATAGCTTTGCTGCAACTGGAATATTGCACTGTAGGTATTGATCCATATTCTGTGTGTGTGTGTGTGTTTGTGTGTAGTTGATGTGAGTGCGGTGTTGCCTGTTGCCGTTCCCCCTGCTGCCATCCCGATGGATCTGCGTGTGGATCAGCAGCACTTGCCCGTGTCTGGGGAGCAGCAGCTGCAGCAGGAGCTCCTGGCACTCAAACAGAAGCAACAGATCCAGAGGCAGATGCTCATTGCCGAGTTCCAGCGGCAGCACGAGCAGCTCTCACGCCAACACGAAGCCCAGCTGCAGGAGCACATTAAGGTGAGGCACGCCCTCTTGGATGGAGAGTCTGCAGTAATGGAGACCCCATGACTTAATCAGATTTTTATTAAGGAGGACACAGTGGGATTTTGAATAGATCTTGCTGCATAGCTGTTATTAATTTATATAGCTACAGTAGTATTTTTATAGTGACAAGTTTGTGTGGCTGTGTTCGGGTGTGGGGTTTTGCCACTGCGTGTGCATGTTGTTTGTGTGTCTTTAGGCTATATATTCTGCTGTGTGTGTGTATATAGTGTGAAAGCAGTGTCATGTATGTATTTAGCTGCAGCGAGAGGTGTGTGTCTCACTCTCTCTCGCTCTCTCTCTCTCTCGCTCTCTGTTCTGTGTGTGTGTGTGTGTCTCTCTCAGTTGTGTGTGTTTCTCTCTCGCTCTGTTCTGCGTGTGTCTCTCTCTCTCTCTCGCTCTGTTCTATGTGTGTTTCTCTCTCTCTCGCTCTGTTCTGTGCGTGTTTCTCTCTCTCTCTCGTGTGTTTAGAGTTTGTGTATGGCAGTAGTCTGAAAGTCCCATGCACGTGTTTAGCTTCAGCAAGAGGGGTGTGTGTGTGTCTTCTGTGTGTGTTTGTCTCTCTCTCTGTTTTGCGTTTGTGTGTATGCATTTGTCTCTCTCTGTTGTGCATGTGTGTTTGTCACCCTCTCGTGTGTGTGTGTGTGTATGTGAAAGAGAGAGAGAGAGAGAGACAAGAGAGGAGAGAAGAAAAGGAGATGAGGGAGAGAGAGACAAGAGAGGAGAGAAGAAAAGGAGATGAGAGAGAGAGAGAGAGAGACAAGAGAGGAGAGAAGAAAAGGAGATGATAGAGAGAGAGAGACTATGGTTTCGTGAATCTGTGCTGCTGTCAGTGATTTGCTGTGTGAGGCCTCAACATAAAGCTCTTGATTACAGACTGGAATGTGCTCAGCAGAAGGCCAGTGTACTGTGGGAAAGGTGTGTGTGTGTGTGTGTGTTGGGCTTAATGGCAGTGTTCTGTGGAAAGGGAAGTGTGTCGAGGAGTGCAGTGTGGTGAAGGGAAAGAGGAGGTCTGCTGTGGTAACCCTGTCCTTGGGAAACTCCATGAAGCCATGAGCTCAGCACATCACCGGCTTTGCTGCGTTGCCACAGTGAGAATTCTGGCCAATAGAAGAGCAGTATTTCTGTCCAGGCTATAAATAACCCAAGCAGTGGACAGAGAAAGGATGGAGGGTGTTGAGTGATGTAGTGCCTGCACTTTTTGTGGTGACGCCATGTTGATGAGTACCAGAGGAAAGGAGGCCGGTTTTTTTATTTTTTATTTTTTTTATTATTATTATTTCAGCACTGTGTTACTGCAACCAGTCACTGCACACAGCGCCGATCTGCAGCTGCTTGAACCAGAACTTAGTCATCTACACTCGTACGTAGTGCAGTCATAATATTCCATTTACAAATGACTGAAAATGCATTTGGTCCAAACACCATCGGTTCACTGTTGATCATCAGTAAGTAAAGTTGCTCTTTTCTGTTGTTCAGCGTATTTAAACATGGGCAGAGTTTGCAGCTCGTTCGTTCCGAGTCCGAAAAAGAACTCCAAGATGTTCAAAATTAAACGTGGTATCCCGCATCAAAACACACAGACACAGCAGAGCCGGGGGGAAAAAAAAAACTTGAAAAGACCCAAAAGAAAGAATTCAGACTTGAGCCATCAGCCTCTCAGTGTGCACAGCTGATTCGAAAAAGCCAGCGTGTGACATCTGGCCGAGTCATAAGAGAAATATCAAGAAGAATAGAAGCGAATATTACAACTGAGATGATCCAAGAGCTGTTCGCAGGATATGAAAGAGGTTAGAGGGAAATTCAGGTCTGGCCTTGTATAATCATAACCCTTTGAAAATTTTTGAAATGAATGAAGGAAAATATGTTGGGTTTGTGGGCTAAAAATTCGATCTGAGTAATAAATTATAGACAAGAATATGATGGAGAGATATGGGTGAAAGTTAGAGTTTAGTTGTTGCGTGTTTGTTTGTGTGTAACACTGTGGTAACTCCAGCAAGGGTTCTCAAATTGTTTTGGCCAGAGACCCCATTTTCTAAATTCTCACAACGTATTTGAAATATTAAAACGGAAATATAATAATAATAATAATAATAATAATAATAAACCTATTTAATTGTTATATGTCAAAAAGGAAGAGACACGTTCGTGGGTTCTTTATATGTAGACATTTCTCAGTGAGACATTTCTCTAATGAGAGGACTGGGCTCGTGCGTCGCACTGCAGCGCATCAGAGTCGGGAGATCTCCTCTCAGCTCTTACATCCAGTCTAGATTACCAGGGGCGTTAGCTGGCCGAGTCCAGATTCTCCTCCATCGAAAACCGTTCCGAAAAGTACTTCTAAATAGACTGTTTCCTTGCTCTTTTTTTTTTTTCTTGCATGTGAGGGCTGATTGCTTAACAGTGTGAACATTGGACAAGTTGGATTGATCATGAAACTCCTCCTCTGATGTCATCGCTGTTCGCAGGACTACTGGCGCGATAAAATCTAACACGACACTAGGCTAGTTTGGTGTCGACGGACAAGAGGAGGCACAGCTAAGCTAGCGTTGTATGGGTTTAGCCGCTACAGTGCCATGCAGAGTGCGTTCTCTTTCTTTATGCCCTGCTCATATCATGTTGATGAAACCTGGAACTCATATAGACATTTACACACCTTGTTTTCCTGCTTAACATGAGAGGATGTTAGTGTTTCAGTTTCAACCCATTTACTGGTTAAAAACGTCAGCGTATATCCGTTTCCCCTCACAATAACTGACAGGGTGTGTCTCCATCAGCTCCACTAGTTCAGTACTCAGGGCACTGATCAGGGAGTCAGCCATTTTAGGTTCTGTGTCAATCTCAAAATCCTTCCAGTGCACTGAAACGTTCACTCCCTAAAAAAAAAAATCCCACAATGCACCACAAAAACCAGGGAGCATCGATGTTTACTATGCTCCCTTACTGGTAATGATGTCATATTTTCTTAGCGCTCTCAGCTCGAAAAAAATGCCGGACAAACTCTCAGGCAAATTCGTCTAGGAATGTAAGTAGCTTGTCATCGTTGTTTTGGCTCTCAACTGATTACGTACATTTGCGATTTGAACTTTGTGACGTTCTATATATGGTTTGTTTGTGTCTAACAGCTTTTAAGTATTTAATGATTTTTTTTTTTTTTTTTTTTTTCAATCCATTACCCTACGATCCTCCTTGAAGTCTTGTGTGATGTGATTAACAAATTTAAAGTACATATAAAACGTAAATATTTTTATGGTGACGTTTTACAACACGAGTACGTAGTCATGTCGCCGGAAATTGAGTTATCAGTGTCCCAATGTGTCGTGAGCCAGGGTTCTTCGCCAGCGCCCCAACTCTTGTCCACGATATACTGATTCATGAGCTAGTGAGACACACCCACTGTGTTTGGCAGAATGGAGAGCCAATACGGCACGAGTATTTCCATGTATTTTCCTGTAACTCCTGTCTGATTGGTCTTGCCTCCGTTCACTGAAGATAAAATACAACACTGTTCACCGAAGATACAAAATTACATCCCCGCCGTCTTCTTTTTCTGACTTTCAGTTACATAGTGATGAACAGCTCCAAGTGGAGAATTATTCAGGGCTAAAGAAAAAAAATCTTCAGGGCTACAGCCCCGAATGCCCAGGACGGGTTACAAGCCTGTACAGATTACTACTTTGATTTGATGCACACAAGGGCACTGAATCCTACGTGCCATAAATAAGTTCTATCAAATGGTTGGGTTCACTAGTTTTAATGCTGATTATTCTGCATATCCGAGTCGATGGTTGTAACTACCATCCTGAGTCGAAGGTACAGAGAAATATCCAATCAGCTGTTTGTTTAGCTTAGCGATTAGCATGTGTCACATGCCAATCACACAAACGTTTGTCTAAACACTGGTTGTTGATTGGCCGGTCAACTTTCACCGTTGTTTTCACATTCGTTCTGATAGGACACCTAAACGCATTTTACCGTCATTCAGCTTAAGGCATTAACACTTATGTGTGGAACCTAAGCCTTTCTGTGGCTGGGAAAACCCTGGGTACAGCTCACTTGTAGCTCAGTGTTTAATTTTCTGGAAAGGATGTGAGTTCAAATCCTACTGATTTAATAGATTTGTGAGAGCGAGGTGAAAACCGGGCATCCTCGCCCAGCGTTTTTCCACAGCAGCAGTAGTGTTTTTTCTCCAGTCATCCTCTTAGTGTTTGCTCTGTGTTGTGTCGAACTTTGCCGAGTATCTGTCAGCAGCCACAAGTTTGTGCGCTCCTTCAGCACACCTCTGCAGCTATTTATAGTGCTAAACAAGCCGAAGGGCCACATCTCAGGAGGATGGCGGGCAGAGTGCAGAGCTCAGGTCTGCCTGTAAAAGGCAATGTTACTTCCACTAAGCTAGAGAGAGCAGACTTAATCACTTGTATAGCTACAAACCCGCTCTGCTCCTGTCTTTAACAATACAACTTCTCCTTGAATGTTGGTATTTATGCTGCTTGATTGTGGAGAATGAACACACTTTTTTTTTTTTTTTTGCTGCAGTATTGTGGTTAGCTTAGTCACACAGAAAAGCGGAGTGTGATGTACTGAAAGCGTGTGTTGTCCGTCTCAGCATCAGCAGGAGCTGTTGGCTATGAAGCATCAGCAGGAGCTGCTGGAGCACCAGAGGAAGTTGGAGCGGCATCGTCGTGAGCAGGAGCTGGAGAAACAGCAGCGTGAGCAGAAACTGCAGCTGCTCAAAAACAAGGAGCGTGGCCAGGAGAGTAAGTAGTATCTCTCTCTCTCTCTCTCTCTCACACACACACTCGTACACATCTATCACGTTGCATACTACACATTATAATAATAACCTGTTGCGTTATAATGCTATTATACGCATCGGCCCCTTTATTAGGAACAGCTGTACACTTACTTTATGCATTCACCCCATCAGCCAACCATGTGGCAGCAGCGCAATACATAAAGTCATGTCAAGCGTTTGATCTCCCTGACTTTGACCGTGGCATGGTTGTTGATGCCAGCATGGGCTGCTGATATCTGATTTCCTGGGAACAGTCTGGAGAGTTGTTGATGAGCAGGATTAGGGAGTAACGGAATACATGTAACAGCGTTATGTAATCAGGATGCCAAAAACTGATAAATGTAATCCGTTATAGTTGCGTCAAAAAACAAAGTAATCCGATTACAGGTACATTTTGTAAAAATGAATACTATCACTATTATATATATTTTTTTTTTTTTTTTTTTCATTTAAAACCAAAGAAATTAATCTTTTGACATAACACAATATAAACAGCTGCTTGATTATAGTAGCAGCAAATGACAGCTGTCCTGAGTTGAAACAATGCCCGTAGCCATATAAGGTCATTTTTAATTTCATGTTATCATATCGCTTCGTATTACACGGCCATTCAAATGTGTAAATGATGGCAGAAGGTACACTCGTGGCATCTGATATCTTATTTTATTCCATGGACATTCAAAAGAATGTAGTAAAAAATGTCCAACGTGGGCCGAGTGAAAGCAGTTTAAAGTCTGCATTCATAGTAGCACTGTTTTGAATGCTGTCAAGTATGTACTTTATTTTACTGCTTCCTCTCTGGATTTCTTTTTTGATTACAAGTACAGTCTGGAATGGAGCGATTTCTTTTCATGTACAAGAAAAGCATTTTGCATGCCAGCGCTCAGTAGTCCTTGTGGTGTGTGTACTTGAGTGCAGCAGCCAAAGAGATTCATACATGTGTATGACTAGAAGAGAAAAATGAAACTATAACATATTACTGGATCTCAAAGCAGAGGTTGATGAGGTTGTGTTTGTTTTATTTTTTTTGTTTTTCTCTTGCTGATAACGAGACCGATCTCAGCAGCCTCTGATTTGGGTTTCAGTGTGTATTCGTCACTTTAATTCCCATCCTCGTCACAGCTGTAGTGCGAACCCAAGAATCCTCTGAGCCGTGTGTCAGTGAAAGTCCCAGTGTAGCCTCCAGGTCCCAGTGAGGCACTGAGATTACAAAGCACACTCCTCCTCACTACTCCTACTGCTGATCACTCGCTTTCTGCCACCTGAGATTTTGCTCACCTGATGCTGGCTGCGAGTGTGTGTTGCCTGTGGCGGAAGTTTGTGGGTTGGTGAGTGGGTGTGTGAAGCTGGCAGAGGTCTCTGGAGGCTTGTTTGCAGGTGATGGGGAAAGGTGGTAATTGTAGCGAGAGCTGTGAGAAGGCACGCTTCCTTTAAAGAGAGAAATAAGCACCCAGCTTTGTTTAACTGAGACTGTCTCTGCGGTATTGTTCTGTGAATTCGCTCTCTTTTAGAGAGACATTAAAGAGGAGACACCTTAAGCCTAGTTCACACTACACGATTTTAAGCCCGATTTACAAGTCACCGAGCTCACAGACAAAAACCCTTTGGTCGGCGGCAACTCTGCGAACAATCGCCAATCGGCAGTCGATTGCTGTGTGAATTACTCAACGACACGTCACCGAGACATCGGCGATGCTGCACAGATATTTGGCATGCTAAATATTTGGAGCTGTCGGGCAACTACACATCCTGTGGTGTAAAGAGCTCGGCGGTGGGGTCAGTGGTAGCTCAGTGGTTAAGACGTTCAGGATGGTCGTGAATTCAAATCCCAGTACTGCCAAGCTGCCACTATTGGGCCCTTGAGCAAGGCCCTTAACCCTCAAATTCTCAGTTGTATATATTCGAGAAATGTAAGTCGCTCTGGATAAGGGCGTCTGCCAAATGCCATTAACGTAATGTGAAATGTGTCGTCGCTGGCAGTGATGAGCTATGAGCTACGAGACGAGAGAGCAAGGCATGGGGTGAGGTCACTGTCTGGAAGGGAAACCCACAAAACTTTCTGCCGATGCTGAACGTCGTGTAGTGTGAACAGCAGAGCGATCTCCCAACGCTGAAAGTCGTGTAGTGTGAACTTAGTATTACTCAAAAACCACTGAGGTGCCTTCCTGACGGAAACTGCGCTGCGCTTTACTGATCGCTGTAGAGGAAGGGGTTAGTGTCTTCAGCGATTTTTAAGGGAACTTAAATTTTTGGTTTATTTGCATTATCTGTATTTCATGATACTCAGAAAAAAGGAAGGACATGTATAGAAAATTATACTGGATTATACCCAGAAGAAGACGTTTCCTCATCATGTTGTCTCAGGGAGCTTTCTTTTCCTCCGTCGCACTGACGTGCACAATTTGTATCCAGATCTACAGGCGGATTTCGGTAAAGCTGCTGTCTGACGATGTTTATTGTTAAAAGCATTCGACAAATCAGATGAGTTTGAAACTGGTTCGGACATCAGTTGCCAGTAATGTCTGAAATGTCTACACTGATCAGCCATGACGTTAAAACCACTGAACGGTGACGTGAAGAACATTGATTATCTTGTTAAAATGGCACCTGTCAAAGGGTGGGATATGTTAGGCAGCAAGTGAACAGTCAGTTCTCGAGGTTGAAGTGTTGAAAGCAGGAAAAATGGCTGAGCGTAAGTATCTGAGTCACTTTGACAAGGGCCAAATAGTGATGGCTAGAAAACTGGGTCAGGGCGTCTCCAAAACCTCAGGACTTGTGGGGTGTTCCCAGTATGGAGGGGTTAGTACCTACCGAAAGTGGTCCAAAAAATGACAACCAGTGAACTGGTGACAGGGTCACGGGCGCCCAAGGCTCATTGATGTGTGTGGGGAGTGAAGGCTAGCTCATCTGGTCTGATCCCACAGAGGAGCTACTGTAGCACAGAACGCTGAAAAAGTTCATGCTGGCTATGATAGAAAGGTGTCGGAACACACAGTGCATCACAACTGGCTGCGTATGGGACATCAGGATGCACTATGGGAAGAAGACAAGCCAGTGTAGGAAGTGTGTTGCTCTGGGCAGTGTTTTGCTGGGAAATGTTGGGTCCTTGCATTCCTGTGGTTGTTACTTTGACGTACCACCTACCTAAACATTGTTACAGACCAAGTACACCCCTTCATGGCAGTGGTATTCCCTAATGTCTGTGGCCTCTTTCAGCAGCCCTGCCACACTGCAAAAATTGTTCAGAAATGGTTTGAAGAACATGACAAAGAATTCAAGGTGTTCACTTGGCCTCCAAATTCCCCAGATCTCAATCCGATCGAGCATCTGTGGGATGTGGGATGAGGCCCCACCTACTATAGCAACTTACAGGACTTAAAGGATCCGCTGCTAACGTCTTGGTGCCAGATACCACAGCACACCGCCACAGGTCTTGTGGAGTCCATGCCTCGACGGGTCAGAGCTGTTTTAGTGGCACAAGTGGAACTTACTGTACACGATATTAGGCAGGTGGTTTTAATGTTATGGCTGATCGGCATATATTAATGCACTTGATCTAATATGTTATCGTTTCTATATTAAAAACCTAAACGTGGACTCGTATGTCAGACAACCACACAAACAGATTAAAAACCATTTATACAACACTTCGTTGTAGCCCACTAATTTGATTGGACGAGTGGTGTTCCAAGATTGCCTATATTTCGTATAGCTGCACTGGGACTTTTCGCTGTGTGCATCACTTGACTGTACAAATGTTACAAATCAACCGGAGCTGCCTTTCCAGCTAGCTGACGTACTATAAAGTGAGTCTAGCTTCTTCGGGATCGTTTCCTCTAGCGGAACAAAGATAAAGAAAACTTTAGGACATACTGGGTCTAAAATATGACACTCAATATTAATTTCTGGTTTATAAAACTGTTGTATAAAAGCAGTATCACTCTCGCGATCTCACTCAATATTCTGCGGGCTCGTGCCTACAGCCGAATCACAGCCGTGCTGTTATTCAATATAACTGCGCCTTGCTTAAATATAATTGTTGACTTGAAGTTTTCTGTAAGGACATGTTTAAGTTGCATTTTTGGAAGGATCTCCAATCTCCTGTCCGCGCGTTATAATGACAATCATAGGTAAAGCTGTACCTTAACGTTCCGACACAGGAAAGGGATAGTAACTGTAGCAGCCGATTCCATCATGGTGCATCATTCGTATTATAGAGTGATCATGTGCACTTGCTGTTTTGGTGAAAAAAGGCTACACTTCATTCATCTTCAAATGGAAAATGTTTTGCCAGTCATCACCCGTGCGTTTCAGTGAGGTTGTAATGATGCTGTGTTCTAAACACTTCCGCCAAGAGGTTTATTACAGGGCCATGCTTTCACGTTAACGTCACCAGATGAGGACCACAGTGCTTCATTATGTAGCTCTATAGAGAACCATGAGACACCTTATCCACCCATGCTGCATGCAAACAAAATGGCTCTTGCATTGCACCATCAAATATCCAAAGTGATTATTTTTTGTATTTTTTATTTTTTTTTTAATCATACAAGTCAAACTTGACTTCACAACGTCGTCACCGCGCACATGAAATACAGATGAATAGCAGTTATTTCATGAATACTGAGATTGGCATGTTTTTATAACCGAGTCTGAGCATGGGAAAAGTGATTATTTAAGCTAATGATTTTCCTGGCAGTAGCTGTTGTAGTTTGTATATGAGTCAGTGGAGGTATTTAGCACTGAGAACACACTTTGGGCGCTTTGGAGATGGGTGTATATGCAAAAATATTAAAACTAGAGATGCATTGATAGTGATATTGATAAGGGTATTGTTCCATGTATCAATATTATATCGTTACCATGCTCATTTACTCATACTTGTAAAAATAAATAAATGCTCCAATAGCAACAATCAAAACAAAGCAGACTTCAAACTGTGGTCTGTGAAAATATCAAGAGGATGAACTACACCATCTTCCTATAATTAAAGTAACCTGATAAAACATCTTAACTACAGGGTGTCCCAAAGTCTCCATACATAGAGGACTATTTACGCCAGCACCACGTCGGTTGTGCCTCCGTCGGTGGATGGTCCGCAACACTTCCTGTCTTTTTGAATTTGTTAATGAGTTTGGCAACAGTGCCGTGTGTGATGTGCCCGCCATGTTTCCTGTCAAAGTCCATCGCAACCTTGCGACAGCTTCCTGATCCAGCCATGAGAATGATTTCAATACGTTCTTCTTTTGTCAAAGACGTTCTTAAAGCCTGTTTGTAAAAGAAATAATAAAATCTAATAATGTAATGAAAATTGTTGGAAGACATTTTGCTCAAAAGTGTTCATTTCTCCTATATACGGAGACTTTTGGGACACCCTGTATAAACGTGGCATTAGTGTAGTAGGTGGGGCCTGTTAATGAGCAGTGCTCTGTGATTGGCAGGTGCGGTGGCGAGCACAGAGGTGAAGATGCGCCTTCAGGAGTTTGTGCTGAATAAGAAGAAAGCTCTGGCCCAGAGAAGCCTCAACCACTGCATGCCCAACGACCCACGCTACTCATACTGGTAAGTTTTTTTTAAAAAAAAATAAATAAAAACCCCACACATTTAGTTAATTTCCACACCTTCACTCAGAAATCACACATAAGGCAAACTACGAAATGTGAATGTTTTCTAAGGGAGTGAGAGCCAGCGTGATTTACAGGAATAAGACCCGGGACATGGGTAAACATAGACCTGACTGAAGTTTCTGTCTACTTATTGACTTTTTTATCAGTCAAACCTCAGCAGTTAGAGATAAAAAAAAAAAAAGAGGGGGGGGGGGTCTGGATTGTTACGATATTTGTAAAGGATTTGAGGAGCAAAGTGAAAGATAACAGGAACTTTCATTTTAGCAGCAGGTTCTAAAAAAAAAAAAGTGCACACCAATTCACACTCGTTATCTCTCAGGTTCAGATAAAGTGCGAGGAGAGAGCGAGTGATTGTGCACGGAATGAATATTAGCATACTGGAGCCCTTTTTCTTTTTCCCTGAACGTGCTTCTGGGAGCGGGAAGATAAATTCCCTACACACAGTGTGAACAAGAATCAAGGCCGTAGTGTTGCTTCCGAATTGTCTCATGCATGCAGCAGTGCCGTTTCCCATTTTCTTCGCATCACATACTGAAATAGTCCATTTGGCTTTCTTCATAATAGGAGCGTATCAATAAAACATTGTTTACTATCTCACCTTCACAGCTAGATCAACACTGACGGCTTAATAAAGAGAGCCTGCAGCGAAAGCCGAATGTTTTATTGATCAAAACATTTATTCTCACTTGTTTAAAAACGCCAATCAGTTCTTCTAATTGTAGCAGGTTCCAGAAGCTCATAACTCACACGGCTAAACACGCAGCTTATTTTTTCAGATGATGGGAAAGCAGGCAAAGTGAGTAGGTTGGGTTGGGTGTGTGCCAGATTGCCTGCCTTGGCACTGAAAACAGCCGTTTTGTGAATGTTGTAGCTGAGGTTTGCGCTGCTATGCGGCATAAAGCTTGCGTCTGTGAAGGTGTTGGTGTAAAATGGTGTGCGTGTTTATCATTTTTGGTGCATATTTATCATTTTCAGCATGTCTTAGAAGTGTATCAGTGGCTGTGTTTACATGCACATCAAATTCCGTTTAAAGTTTAATTTCGGGTTTCCGCAATATTCCGATTATGATGTTTATATGCGTACAGGCATCGGAATGTTCCTGTTAACATGGTGGTTGTAAGTATGCCTGAGTTGCCATTCCTAAATACCTAGCCTACAGCATAGCATCTGTGAGCACCCACAATTCCTTGTGGACTGAGCATTCAGTGGATTTTCTGACTAAGGTGTTTATATGCATCAATCTTCCGATTAAAACGGGCATATTCCAGGGGTGGGAATCAGAATATTGTCTTAATCTGAATCAGGCAATCGGATTGCGGCATTACATGACTCGACGCTAATTAGACTATTGCTAAATCCCGCTTAATATCTGCATACTGATGTGCATGTAAATGTAGCCTTATGTTAGGTGCGCAACTTCCTAACAGTCAGTACGTTTACACAGACAACAATAATCCAATATTAGCCTAATATTGACCTGATTAAGACAATACTCTGATTAAGAAACTAGCATGTAAACAGCAATTTTTTTATTACCTTAATCTGCATTTTTGCGACAGGACACGTACACACACAGCAGTGCTCAACTGTTTGGCGGCAAACAAGAGAGCACAGCTGCGTCCCAAGCCGCACACTTACCTGCTATATAGTAGGTGAAATACATGTATCTCGGCTACTATATAGTAGGTAAGTACGTGGTTTGGGACGCAGCCCACAGCTTCAAGCAGTCATCTATTTGCACGTATAGCATGACAAATAATTAACTGCACTTGAAGCTTTCGTAAAATTAAAAATAAAAACACCCAAAACTGTATTCAGTACCATAACGAAGACCAACTGTATGTCGATACGTGAAATTCTGGAGGGAACGTCGGACGGCGTGGCGTGGGGACGTAATGACGTGTGCCGTTAATTGATCTATGTTCTATAACATTTAAAACAGGAACATGAAAGGAATATTTTAAAAGCAACTCATGTAAACATCTTAATCAGGATATTGTCTTATTCAGAATAAGGTCAATAATTAGATTGCAGCTGTCCTTGTAAACGTAGTCATTTAGTCAAGTGGGTAAGTGTGTGTTTTGCAGTACAATGAAATAACAAAAACTATTTCACAATGTTTTGTGCATTTCTTTCTATGTTGTACAATTTCTGTAAGATGTGAATCTGAATAATAGTGTATGCTAGGCACTGTGTATCAAAGCTCCATTAGCCTGCAAAATCCAGTGTCCTTGACAAAGAAAAGTTGATCATTTATTTGTTTTGCCAGTGTGGTTTGTGATTTTTTTTTTTTTTTTTTTTTTTTTTTTTTGAGGTTTTTCTTTTTTTGTGTGTTTTTCAAAATTGGGTACAGATGGTGTCGGTGTGCTCACGGGAACTTTACTTTTTGCTTCTATTGTTTTGCTGTCTTGTGCATTTTGAGCGAGATGCTGTGTTTTCAAGTGGTGTATCAAACCCATAGCCGAGAAGTGTTTGGTCTTTGTGCTCCCTCTTTATATTTTATATGGAAACTTGTCCAATACACTTCAGAGAAACAGTAAAATATTGAGCTGCCACTACTGTTTGAACACAGTGGAAAAAAAATGAATAAAATAAAATAACAAGTCTTAAATACCCATGTGTTAAAAGCATTTGCCATTTTTCTGAAGTGAAGCTTGGATACATTTACAGCATTTGGATTTGTAACCTGTGTTGGGGATGAAATAATATTATTTCGAGAAGATGAAAGGGTGTCTTTTGGATGAATTTATGATGTTTCAGGCTGTCTGGCTGAATTAAGTGATGTTGACTCTTTGGGTTTTGGTTGAACTTCCCGTTTGGTTCGGAGCTCTAGTCAGAGAAATAATGGCCGGGGTTTAATCAGGGCTGTGGGATTCAGAAGAAAAAAAAATCCCGACAGTATGTTAGAGAGAGCTTTAAATAGCCTTCAATTTTCATGTTTGTGTTTTCTACAGGAAAACCCAGCACAGTTCACTGGATCAGAGTTCTCCTCCTCAGACAGGGATGTCCACTTACAACCACCCAGTGCTGGGACTCTACGATTCCAAAAACGACTTTCCACTCCGCAAGACAGGTAACATAACTTCCTGTTCTATGATTAACGATGAACGAAGATTCCTCGAATACACTCATAACTCGCTTATCTTTATTTAGCCACATCCTGATTCTGAATCAGGACCAGACATTTAAAAACAACTTGATCTATGTCTCACTTCCCACACACTGATCCTCACAACTGATAACCTTCACTGTCCTTGTGAAGTTTACTGCTAGAAGACGAATTCTCACCATTTCTATTTCTGTCCAGAGCACACAGTATGAAGCTTTCAGTCTTGGTCTGCATGTAAGCATGAATCCAAACAAACTGAAGTAATGATGTGATGTGAATGTGAATCAGTGTAAGGAGCCAGAGCCATATCTCCCTGATTCTCGCCTGGTGTCCCACTGAAGCTAAGCAGGGTTTAGCCTGGCCAGTACCTGGATGGGAGAAAACCATCCTGGGTAAAACCAAGGTTGCTGCTGGAAGTGGTATTAGTGAGGCCAGCAGGGGGCGCTCACCCTGTGGTCTGTGTGGGGTCTAATGCCCCAGTATAGTGACGGGGCCACTATACTGTAAAAACAGCACGGTCTTCCGGGGATGAGATGTTAAACTGAGGTCCTGACTCTCTGTGGTCATTCAAAATCCCAGGACACTTCTCTCTCATGGCCCCCTAATAATCTCCATCCCTGAATTTGTTCCATCAATCTCTGCTCTCCATTAATAGCTGGTTTGTGCTGGGCGTTCTGGTGCACTATGACTGCCGCCGCATCATCCAGGTGGATGCTACACACTAGTGGTGGTTGAGGAGATCCCCCCCCATACTATGTAAAGTGCTTTGAGTGTAACTATAGCTAAGTAAGGAGGCTTGTGGTGAGGTGCTGGACTCAGCCAGTGGAAACTCTGTCTTTATCCTAGCTGTCTGGTAACACACAACTCTGCTATGATGACAGGCCCTGCCATCAATCCCAGAAGGCAGAGCGACCCTTTTCATCACTTGGAGTTTAAATCAGGGGAGGCAAACAGCCAGCAGTGAGCACATGAGCCTGAAAGGAATGTTCTCTCTGTCGTTCTTTTCTGTCTGTCTCTGCTAAGCCTGCCATCAACCTCCCGAATTAGTACCTTACCTTCAACTGATGACATGGGTGGAGGAGGTGCACTCCAGAGAGATGGGTCTTTCGCTTACCTGAGACTTTTTTTTTTGGATATTGGCAGCATATGGACTGCTCAGATCTCTCACATCACAGCTCACGTAACTCTCAGTCTGAGAGCTGAGAGAAACGCATGTTTTCTGCAAGAGAAATAACATACAGTGGACTACTACTCACGCTTTGTCTTGTGCTCAAAACCACAAAAAGACCAAAAGAATAATAAAAGACCACTGATCACAAGCGGACAGCGGTAAATACACGTGAACTGGGTCAAGTGCGTTTTGTGACCTGAGCAATCGACCCACTTGAGGAAGTGGTCAGAGATACACATGGCCACATTGTAGCGTGTACAGCAGTGCATCCGCCAACATCATCAAAGGACCAGGGTTGCCAGGTCTGCGGTTTTCTTGCTGAGATGGTTTACCTTTGAATTGCGTACAGGTTTGCTGCATCATGAAATTTGATATGTTGCCAACATACATTAAAAAAATCAAGTGTGAATGGCTGTCAGTTCCACTTTAGCAATCTTCTTGTGACTGGATCATCGAAGATGGTCAACAAGGCCTAACTCTGATCTGCCTTGGGAATTTCTTTCTTTCTTCAGATGAGTGATGCTTCTAGTGTGATATATGTTGACTTATATATGTTACTTGGACACGACTATCAGAATCTTGCCAGTATCTTACTGGCTAAGCACAACTATGAGTACAAGAGACAAGTCCATGCACTAGTCCAACGAAGAAAAATGTCACTTTTAGACACAGCAGCACTACTTAACTAATTTTCTGGAGGTAATATAACAGTCCCTGACGATGACCGAATGCCATAAACGGTCTCCAGGTTGTTGCACCATTTCCCAATTCTCCTCCTTCTACCTTTCAAGCAAAACAGCTGTGCTTGGTTGATTACATATTCAGTCAGATGGCTTCTTCCTGTGAATTGGTGGTTATTGGTCACGTTGACTCTCTATTTATAGTTGGATGTCTGGCTGTGTTGTGCAATAGAAGGTTTTTGTGACTGATGTCTGTGGCTTTTACCCAGTTCTTCTGTTACGCTCAGCCCAAGCTTCTGCAGACATATGCGGTTGAGGAAGTGACTTTGGTAGGCACTGCACCGTGATGTCTGCCAGCAACTAAGCATTATTACGAATGAACCGGTGAGTAAGGCAGATCAGTGCTCTACACGAGGCCCGGAGAGAGTGCAGTTGGAGCCTGAGGTCCTAAGCTGCTCCCCTCAGCAGGAGAGCTGCACTTAAGGGCCTTCCCTTTGCACGCTCACCTTAGGCTGCCTGAGATTAGGCCACTGCTCTCATTAATCATGCTGGAAATGGACCTGTCAGAGTACTGCAGTGCAGCTGGGCCCAGGCTCCTTGCACACTCGCAGTCCCCTGAGACACCAGAGCAATTACAGCAAGGCTGGGAAGGGGATGTTACAGCTGCAATATGCCCATCACCGGACGAGAGCGAGAGTGTGGGTGGATCTACTTCCATAGAGCAGCATATTTCAGGGCACAGTATCACTGAATCTGGACTCTGGATTTCCTGACCTCAAAATTGGATTCCTTGGCACTTTATCGTTACACTGTGTGTTCATTTAGAAGCACACATTTCTCCAAAAATATTTTAAAGGGAAAATGCCAGCATTTTCCCAAACTAATTTCAGTGAACCATGTTTGTAGAGTATCTGCAGTTACCCCTAGATGGAACTTGAGCAAGTCTAAGGGCTGAACTGCCACTGAACAGTCAAAATATGAGGCTGCATAAGGCAAATTTAAGTGTAATAGAGTGTCTAACCAAAATGGTTTCTATGTCATTTTATTTTGAACAATGGAGCAATGCGTTAATTCATGCATCTTCAGTAAGTTTTGGTCAGGGTTACGCTGGATCTGGGGAATACTGAGGGTGCGGCAGGAATACACCCTGAATGGGACACCAGGCCATTGCAGAGCATCATGCACACACAGAGACTCATTCACACCTAGGGCCAATTTAATACTGCCAGTTCACCTATAGGCATTTTTGGGAGGTGGGAGGAAAACAGAGAACCCAGAAGAAACCCATGCAAACATTAAATGAAGCTCGGGATTGTACAGGTTCCTGGAGCTGTGCGTTGGCAGTGCTACCTGCTGCACCATCGAGCCGCCCCTAGAGCAATACATTTTCAAATTAATTCTCATTATTTACACTTTCCTGATGGTTTGGTGCTATTGGATTCCTTCTTAAAAATGACTCCAATTTCTGAAAGGACAAATTATACAGATTTCCAGCTTCAATAATTCACGGAAGTATTCCACAAAAACACAATAAAAATGATTTTAACCTCCTTAAAACTGCCCTTAAACGTCTGTTATACATGGGATTTAAGTGAAGAGGTTTTCTATTCATTTCATAATGCTGGTCTTGAAATTCTGGAGTAATCACATACACACTACACTGGGTAGATAGAGATTAGTTTGGAAGATTCTACTTTAAAACAGTTTCTTCTTCTTTTCCTTTTTTTTGGAGGTATCTGCAGTTATATTTCCCAAATGAGTTTTGGGACACGCCTTCAGGTAAAAAAACTTTTTTTTTTTTTTTTTTTTTTTTTTTTTTTTTAGAGGGGAAAGAATCTAAACCTCAAGTCAAGCGTTCCTTTGTATGGTCGCAGTTCTTCACTTTGTGGCGAGGCACGTCTGAGTGTTGATTCCAGCTCTCCCGCTGTAGATAAACCTCAGTTTGCTCTGGCTGCTGCGGTGCATTCCTGGGGCTGGGTAGAGCGGTCCGTCTCCTGTCACAGTAGCTCCATGTCCTCCTCTTTTCCCATCAGAAAGCAGTGGCTCGGCTTTTTTTTTCTTTTCATATACAGCTCCTTCAGTTTTACACAAGCCTTTCACCTCTCTGATTAGCGATAGTGCAGAGAATATGTGTCCTCCTCTGTTCCGATTCATGATTTGGCTTTTTGTTGTCTTTTCCCCCCCTTCTTCTCTCATGACGCACGAGGGGTGAATGAGGGTGGAAACGAGCTGCTGGAGTGCTCTTGTGTCTTCGTCCATTCATTCGTTCGTGCTTGCGGAGCTGTGTATAGGGCACTCTTATTCAGGAAGAGAGAACACAGCCTTTGTGTGCCAGCTGACATGAGGGTCACAGATTTGATATTTCCATTGGTCAGGTCCTTTTGCTGCCCTCATTTAATGACACTGTTCAACTGTATGCGATCAATTCAAGTCCAGCTTTTCCCACAGGATGTGAAATGAGACTATTGGATGGAAAAAGTGGCACGTGGGAACATTTTTCTAGACTTTTAGAAACAATATTAATCTCGATCTTAGATTAGCATGAAATTAACATACATTAATAAAATAATTTCATTACTCTTTTTTGGAGTAGTGTAGAATGTCTACAGCAAGGATGTCAAACTTACAGCCTTTGGGCTGATAAAGTTTCTAATCCGGACCACCAAATACATTTACAAACCAAAAAAATCATTTTGTGAGCAGTAACTGAACTGAAAGAATAAAAAAAAAAGTGCTAGTGTTTGTTATTCTTGAGGAATGAATGCGAGGCTATAAACACAGCTTGTGCTAATGAAATGTAAATGTTGATTAGAAAGCTAAAAATGTGACACTGTGACCATGTCTTTCCAAAAGAACAAATTTAGTGGTTTCATAGCAACTTTTATTGTTTTTGTTTGGTTTTTTTTCAATTTTATTTAATTTTTTTATTTGTATCTTTCAGAGTCCACATTTAAAAGGAGTTATTGTGGTCTATTTTTTGGTCCAGCCTGCTTGACATTGGACTAAGTATAATGTGGCCCGTTACCTAAAATGGGTTTGACACCCCAGGTCTATAGTAATATCTGAGATCTTTTGTTAGGCGTGCAGTAGGAAGCCATTATTATTCCAGCAGCCTGCCTCCCAGTTATAATGAAGTACCATTCACATTTTTGTTGACATGGTGATTTTCATTTGGAGCAGACCATCTAGCATCATGCAAAAACTGCAGCAATCTGGAAGGAATCAGGCTGAGGCACTAAAGCAGTTAGTCCCCACAGCCTGAAGGCTGTAGTTTGGGCCTTAATGTTCATTAAACATGGCACAGTGGGGGACAGACCTGCTGGAGCCATACCACATGTCACTCCACTGTCAAAGACGCCGAACAGGAAAACGTCAAGTACCTGCTACAACTATGATGTATTTCCTATTTCTTTCAGTCAGTTGGCTGCAGAGTACACATAGAACATGTAGATGCAGCTTGACTTGTATATTGCCGGTTGAGTGAACTGAAAGAAGCACTGACTCACATAACTATGAAGCCAGCACTGAAGCAATACCTATTTTATTACCTAACAAAATCTATTTTATTAAACATTGAAATATCTTCCAGTTTATACCACAGTGGCACTGAATTCTTGGTTCTGATTGGTCAGAAGATGCTACTTCATCACCGTGTCAACTCTCTGATCCCACCTTTGGTTACTGCATGCAACCTTGGGGTAACCATGGACCATCAACATTGCTAATCTGACACGCTCATGCTGTTGTCAGCATCAGAAGGATTCGTCCATTTCTATCCACACAGGCCACTCGGGTGCTGGTTCAGTATCTTGTCGTTTAGAGACTGGACTACTGCAGCTCGCTCCTGGCAGGTCTGCTTCCGAGTGCCATTTGACCGCCGCAACTGATCCAGAATCCAGCTGTTGAACTGGTTCTCACCCCCCCCCCGCCCCCCCGTTGCTACGCTCCCTCCACTGGCTTCCTGTAGCTGCCTGCATCATATTAAAAAAAACTGATGCTTGCCTATAACTATAAAAACAGATGGACCAGCACCCACTTACTTCAAAGTACTTATCACACCCCACACTGCATCACACTGGATCACACTCCCTCCGATCCTCCAGCACTGTTCGACTGGTCCCACCATCTCTCAGGGTACACGGAAGGCATGCATCAAGACGGCTTCTCTTTTCCAGTACCTAGGTGGTAGAATGAACTTCCGATAGATGTCCGAACAGCTGAGTCACAAACACCTACCTCTTTCTAAAGTACTTAAATTAGCACTTTTCATTTAAAAAAAAAAAAAAAAAAGTGGTCTGTACGTTTTTCTTACTATAGTACCTTCCCAACAGAGTTTTTATACTGATGATATTCTTAATCTCTGACCTAGTGAACCAGTATCAGAATGTATTTACTGATAGAGACTTCAAAGCGCTTCTGTAACTCGCTGTGGATAAGGGCGTCTGCCAAATGCTGTAAATGTAATTCATGTTCTATAACCACAGCTCTGACAGTAGCTCCCGTTGCAAGGCAAATCACAGGTTTATATTAATATACTTCCATCAATCCATCAATTTTCTGTTCCACTTGTCCTACACAGGGTTGCAGGGAGCCTATCCCAGGGGACTCGGGGCACAAGGCTGGGCACATCCCAGATGCGCTTGTTCTAATACGTTATCATCTTTATAGTAACAGCTTGCACAGGGAGTGCAATGGTGGACGTTCGACATAATCTAAGACCAATAATAAATGGATTTAAATTGTGCTATTTAACAAAGTAGAATGTATAATATGTTTTCTGTGAGTAGACATTTCTCTAAAATTTATGGAAGGAGTCTCCAGTGTCAGCATTTTGTAACAGTCAGTTTTCCACCACTTGAAAGTCTTCAGGATTTATTAGTAGATTATTATGTTCGAGAGCGGGAGCGGTAATAGTAAACCTGCTTGGTGCTGGGTGCCATCACACCTATACCTGCATGCCCTATCGTGTGTTTTTTTTTTTTTTTTGGCGTAGACATTTTAAAAACGAAGAGGTTATAATTTCTACATACCGGTCCAACTGCAGTGCAGATTGTGTTATTGATGATTCCTTTTTTTGCCATTTACTGAGCAGGCAATGCTACAGGCAGAAAACAGAAACATGCCATTTCCCCACCACTCTTTTTCAAATCAGAACCCTTCTCAATCAGTCAGTTAATGTTATGCCTCAGAAACACGTCATGTTCTGGAGATCAGTATGCTTTGTGTCCTAATCAAGGAAGTTAGCAGCTGTAATTACTGTTCTCTGCAGCCTCATGACTGTATGTGCAGCACTTCTTTTGCAAAATGAATTTTGAAGGCAAATACATCAGTTGCCTTTGTTTTGCCCAACCCCATTAGAAACCGTATAAGAATATTCAGTGGCAGTGTTTCTGCTGAAACGTCTTTAATCAGAACCTGATGGACTCTTTCTCAGGCACATCTCGGTGTCCTCTAGAGAAGTCTGATGCTCAACATTTCCACGTATTTGTTTAGCGAATGGAGCCATAACGGTGCCCTCAGTGCTGCTCAGGACAGTACTCATTCCTCACATGGTACATTGTGTGCTCTCCTCCCTTATATTAGACCATGAACAACTCTCTGAGCTCATTCACCTGATTCAAGCTCTTTGTAACAGCGCTAAGCGCGTATTAAATGGATCCCGTTCTGCCACACTCGACTGGTGACTTGCCATAGTTGGCATAGTCACTGCGTGTCCTTGATGGCACTTAAACTCCCTTGCAGAGCTTTTCTCATCAGCCTTCATCAAGCTTTATAGTGCAGGGGGGAATGGCTTTCCTCGCCTCTCCTTCTGCTCTCTCTTTTTTTATCAGTTGCTTTCCTCAGCCGTGTCTGGTGCATATGCAGAACGATACTCCCTTTCCCCGATGTACCAGGGTGCCTTCATTATGCCCGTATGGAGATCAGTAGACCCCCTAGACTAGAGGAACTCATTATCTCAAAGTACTAGTTACTGTAGTTATTCATCAGTGTGCAAAAGGTTTTTTTTTTAGCTTCTGATGAACTGTGATGTGGAGTTAATGAGTGTTAAAACTCAGAGATTGATTAACGTGAGAAGTCTGTCATTCCCACATCTTGTTGAGCTTATACTGGACCGGATACTGAAGAGATGATCCATGAACAATTCAGCATCGCTTCCCTCATTATTTTAATTCCCGTTTATTTAGGCACCTGTGCCAAAATGCAAGGCACCCATCAACAGTTGGGTTCCTAATGTTCTTGTTTTATGGCCCTGTGAAGAACCCAATCCATTGCGTTCCGCACTCAGTTGCTCCAACTCATTTCAACTGTGCACACGCGAGTCTTTAATCTGATCTTACCAATGAGACGAACATCAACGAGGCTACTACAACTATTCTCCTGGTAATGTTTTTGCAATTGCCTTCTCAGAATTCAGTGTCTACCCAGGGTGCACACAGATAACCATCTTTCATGCAACTGAGATCTCTTTAGTGTCTGATTAGTAACCCGTTTTATGCATTCTAATCAGCACACTTACAGGAGGCCATGCTGAGCTGTACGTCTCTGTTTTCTATTGTTATTACTACAGGAGGTCAAAATCAGCCTGGCTTTGAAATTTAACATCACTTTTAATTTCTCTCTTTCTTGCTCTCCCATGTTATCTACGCACAATATTGGCAAGAAGCTAGACACAGGGAGCCCAGATGGTGTGTGTTTGAGATGTACTCCCATGCGGCGTTACTTTGTCTTTTTATGAGAGAATGTTATAGGCTAATCCATACAGAAGCACATTTCTCGTAACAAAAGCGTCCCTGTGTAGAACGACAGCATGAGGTGAAGTAAGGTCTACAGCTGTAAATCCTTTCTTATTACGGTTTGGGATCTGATGTTGGCTGAACAGACTGCAGTGTTCTCACTGGTTTAATATCCGCAAGCTCTTGTAGTACATGGGCAATGTTCGGCATTTTGTGTGAATTTCAGTGTAATTTAGTCTTGTTTTCATAGCAGGTAATAACATTCCTTGGATATCTGCAATATTCCAGTAATAAGCCCCATGATGCCTTGTGCAGGATACATGCAAAAAAAAAAAACAAGTGTAACAAACATGATAAATGCTAATTCAACATATATCACCCCTTCTCTCTTGAAAGTGCGGCAGGATGAGGATATAAGAAAGGACTATTTTTAGTTTATGTATTGGGGGTGTAGAGGGGATGGGTGGATTGTTATCAACCCAAAAAGCTTGGAAACATATCAGTAAAGTCAGACAGCTTCTGATAAAGGACCTAGGTAATTGCATTTATTTGAAAGCAGATGTTGAGACTTGCTACAGCTGTAAGAATCTGTCCTATTGAGCTTGTGTGGTTACTGCATGGCACTTGTATTATTTCTATGAGGCGGCTGTGGCTCAGGTGGTAGAGCGGGTTGTCCACGAATCGTAGGGTTGGCAGCCCACGTGATTCCCGGCCCACGTGAGTCAACATACCGAAGTGTCCTTGGGCAAGACACTGAAACCCAAGTTGCTCCCGATGGCAAGTTAGCACCTTGCGTGGCAGCTCTGCTACCATTGGTGTGTGTGTGTGTGTGAATGGGGTGAATGAGACAGTGTAAACCACTTTGGATAAAAGCACTATATAAGTGCAGACCATTTACCATTATTCTGTCAATTAAACTGAACGGAGCCCTGGATTATACCTGGTGCCACACTACAATAAACTTCCTAACTCCGAGGCTGTGTCTTGCCAAGGTTTCATGCTGAAACTTGATGTATTGGTTCTCTTAAGACAGTGATTTTTGAGGAGTTTATAATAATATACTTGTTTCAGGAAATCCGCAGAGCCATTTTCTGACTGAGGTCTCCCTGATGGTGCAACAAATAAGCATCCACCCTGTTGTTGAGAGATCCCAAGTTCAAATCCCAATGGTGCCACATCCATTTGTCCAGGAGAGAGTAATTGTAACTTAGAGAGAGTAGAAGTAACTTGCTCTCTGGGTGGAACGGATGGTGTTAGTCTCTAACTTGTCAGTCAGAGCGACACAAGGCACTGAGTCATGGGTATCTGTGATCTCATGTATGCCAAAGAGGGCAGATAGTGCTTTCCTTGAGTGTTATGCTGCCCTCTGATGCAGCAGTTTGAAAAGATGTGGTGGCTGGCTTCGGGTGTCTTGTAGGAAGCATGGGCTCATCTTCACCCTCCCTAGTTAGTAGCTATAGAGCTAGCTAGTGGGTGGGAATTGGCACATGACCAAATTAGGTGAAAATGGGGGGAAAGAAAAAAATAACTATCTAGCTTGCCTGCATTTCTTGAAATACACAATATTTGAAAAAAAAAAAATCATAGGTACTGTAGTTTCTATAGATGAACAGTAGCCATTGCCCATCACCTGCTAATGTGCATAACTTGATAAAGTAAGCATATATGTAAAATGTGTACATGTTTGCTCTCAGCAGATATCAGACAGCTTTAGCAAATATGAGTGCTCATGTAAAAACACTTTTACAAAGTCTGCGAGTCCAAGGGTGACCCTGTGTCTGTTTCTATTGCTGATCTTCAAGCCTCACTTCTGCCACGTTACCACTTTTCTGGAGTGTGTGTGGGGGGGGGCTGTCCCCAGGACCTTGGCCTCATGGTAGCCCTCATTCATTCCAATTACAGCTGGCGATACCTTGCTGCTGGCTGCCAGCCATGGCTACACAATAGCCCACTCTATTACAATTAATATCCCACCGCAAAAAAAATAATCAAACATGACCACCTCTTGGTACTTGATTATTCCAAATGTATTTTCTAATTATTGCTTTTTAGTCTTCATCTAAAATTATTATAGGAGATTCTAGGTGTTCTAGGAGATGTTTGTAAACTTGTATGTGAGAACTTTATCAGATACACTGATTTTGATAACCGAATCCACGTCATGTCCTTCCTGCATCTGCTATTCTGTTGTTCATAATGATTACTTCAATGGTGCTACTTAGGGAACATTTCCAAACTTTGGCTATCCTCAAATATCCTTCTGGTGTGACCTTAACTACTCATTTAGCTTGGGTAAGAAAGGCTAGTTTCTTGCCATCCGTGCACTTGCTAGAGACTTCACTTATAAGAAGGCAAAGGGCAAAGCTTAATTCAGTCTTTGGCAGCTGTGTTCCTCATCTTTGACTAATGCATGGTCTTAATAGCAGGATGCACTACATTCTTTAACAAAGATGTCTGGGAATGGTCCTGCCTCTTACAAGAAGTGCCACCCTCATGTTCACCTAGTTTGCTAATCGCAACCACAAGACCAGCTATTTAATACTGAGTGCTCTTTGGAAAGTACTTCAAGTTATGTAACCTGGAAGTTTTAGATAAGTGCAATAAGACAGGTTTATCTATGGTCTAACTTAGTGTTTCTAAATGGACTTGAGCGATGGGAAGACGGTGCTTATGGTCATCTTTTCAGTGGCTACTGACCGCACTTAATGTTGACCAAAACCCACCGGGCTTTGAACACCATTAATGATCTCTAGATGCACTCATTATTGGCCAGAGGATATTTGACACATGGTCACATGCTAATCACGGGTCATTAGGGTTGGTCTACTAAATGAGAGGAGTTGGAGACAGGGGGACAAGCGGTTGAAATGCCAATGGTCAAGTGGATGGTGTGTGGGAAAACACTTATTTCCGGGATCATTGCTTCTTGCTCAAGTTAGTATGGTCAAGTGCACACTCCCAAATAACAGCACTGCAGTCTCAACAGTTCATGAAGACTCTTTGAAACCAATGCTGGTTCTTTTCAGATTCCACTTGACTTGATTAACCTTGGTGAAGTGTTGCTCAAAATGTTGCTGTGTTAAAGATTAACTTTAAACCTAATGTGAAGTGTGTGTGTGTGTGTGCTTTTGATTTGATATTACCTTGTTAACGTGATATCTTTTGTAAACACTGGGTAGGAGATTACTATCGGATTATGTGTAGGAAAGAGAGAAGGATTTGAGCGTGATTCGACAGGCTGCAATGTGAACACAGTGTGTGTTTGGGCTCCCCGCAGCGTCAGAGCCGAATCTGAAGCTGCGCTCCAGGCTGAAGCAGAAGGTGACGGAGCGACGGAGCAGCCCGCTGCTGCGGAGGAGGGACGGACCCGTAACCACGGCCAAGAAACGCTCTCTGGATGTGACCGGTGAGTGGCTCAATAACAAAACCCACAAACGAGAGAGACTCTTCGAGACCTGTTAGACTGGGTTAGATACAGCAGTTATGCATTACTGATTAGACCTTGTGTCCATCTACTTTATTTATTTATTTATTTATTTATTTATTTATTTATTTTTACAGAATCAGCTTGTAACAGTGCACCCGGTTCTGGCCCGAGCTCACCCAACAACAGCTCCAACAACATCACTAACGAGAACGGCATCACCAGCTCAATCTCCAACAGTCCAGTAGAGGTACAGCTTACATTTCACGTTACACTTCAGCCTCGGCTCACAACGTAAATCAGCGATTGCTTGTTTCTTCAGGTTTAACCATGACTTCAGTGTCTAAATATATTATGTAGTGGTATATTTATTCATTCATCAGAAATGTACTTCTGTTTCTATTCAGCTTTTAAAAGATGAGCAGTTGATTAAGGTATAATCTTGCTTTGTGTTGACTATTTATACACTGGAAGGAACATGGGTTCATAAACTACACAGTGAATGGAAAAAACTGTTTCCTGTTGGTTTAAAATGAGTGTACTAAAACCTTTTTTGTTGGCAGTTTCACTAAATAAGTGGGACAAAATAAATATAGACATGATCCAGCAGCCATGTTGCTGCTTTACATAGCACTAAAGTGCTGAGATTGTGCTGTGTGTGTATGCGTGTATGTTTTTACACCACCACACAGAGCCGTTAGTTATGATCACAGCGTTTATTTATTTGTGTGTGCGTGCGTGTGTGTATGTGTGTGTGTGTGTTGCTCTTTTCCAGACTTCCCTGGCACATCGTCTTGCCAGCAGAGAGGGTCCTGTTAGCCAGCTGTCTCTGTACACATCCCCCTCCCTCCCAAACATCACTCTGGGCTTGCCAGCCACCGGCTCCACCACTGTGAGTGGCCCCATCTCACTTTCACACTCTCTTTCTCTCACTCTCTCACATGCACGTCTTTCTCACTCTGTCTATCTTTAGCTCAATGCCGTGTCTATATTGCTTCGTATGCTTTCTCTCCGCCCTCTCTGTCTCTCTGACGTATTTTTCCCCTATTCTCTGCCCCTGGGTTTGCCACCGATGGGTCATTGAGATGAACGGTCCACATAGAAGGCTCCTGTCTAGACCGTCAGTGTGCTGTATGTGGCTTTTCAGCGCCACTACCATTTCAGAAAGGGCCCATTGAGACACAATGACTGACCGCTGCTTGCTGACGCAAGCTCCGGCCCCCCCAAAATACAGATCTAAGACTCTTATTGATTTTGAGAGAGAAACAGTCTCTGTTCCTTGACTTTTTTTTTTTTTTTGGAACTTTGATATGTTCCTTTCATTTCTTTTGTGTTCACACACTGGCTGCTCATCTTCTGCACTGTTTGCTTTTGTGTCTCGTCGATGTCTTTCACCAGGTGGCATCTGGCCAGCAGGAGGGTGAGCGGCTGGCGATAGCAGGCCTGCAGCCCGGATTACCCATAACCACTCCATTCATCGCAGGAGCCCACCTTCCCTCATATCTGGCTGCCTCTGCCATGGAGCGAGAAGGAGGCTCGGCCCACAACCCTCTGCTGCAGCACATGGCCCTGCTGGAGCAGTCACAGAATCCCCTGGTTTCAGGTACATGTTTTACTTTAAGGCTAGGGTTATACTTACTTTTAACTATGCATATGTATGATGGCTTCCACATCAGTTATGTGCATCTGAAAAATGAATACAACATGCACATGATGCTGTACCAACACATTATTGGGGGTGGGGTATATGACCTGAATTTATGTAATGCCTGCAGCGGATAGAGGACTAACATGTTTTCTTGAATTTCCTTATTCCAGTTAGTGTTTTTGATTTTAAAACCTTTCCTAGCCTTGAAACCTACAGTCCGTAGATTTTGCATACCAATATTCAGGATCTTCTAGATACTAATGAATGTAAGGTCACGGTTTTTTATTTTGTTCAAAATGAGAACAAAAAGGATGTGACTTGAAAATTGCTAACTGCACCTCAAAAATGTCTCAAATAAAATCAAATAAAAACATTCAGGGTTGTTACTTTTATATCAGAAATAGAGCACACGATCTACTTTTGTTTTTTAATACGCTGATAAAACTATTTTCAAGCAACAAAATGGTCGAAATGAATTGTTTCAATTTCATCACAGTGACTAGATTTAAAAACTCGTGTGTGATTTTTGGCAGAAACAGAAGAGCAATGTTACGTAAAGTACATCAGTAATATGAAGCTTGGATCTGCTGGTTTTTGGGAACGTTCTTGGTTGGTAAATGTGCAGGCTACACCCTAAAGCAGATCGAATCCTGCTCAATGGTTAAGCAGCTCGGTTTAGTAAATAAAGTGGAGGCTTAGTGCAGTGTCAAGCTTATACTCTCACAGCTAGATGTACGTCTTCGCTCTAAGCGCTACTTTATGAACATTATCCCTTACAAATTGCCATCAATTTGTGCTGATTGGCTCTGAGGAAGCTTTATTTTAATGAAATTAGTCATAGACAATGTTAATTAGCCTCCCGCTGAGCTCCACATGACAGCAGCAGGCAGGTCGATACTTCTGCCCAGCCGACAGAGAGATTTTTCGTCGATGTCGTCGACTCTGTGCTCACGCTGACGGGCTCCTGTATCACAACTGTCTGTGCTGCGCTCTTCTCCTCCACCTCATCTCATCTGTTCAAGAGATTATTGAAATCAGTGCGCAGGAAGCACACAGGACAGAGACACTGCAGAGAGGGTGAAGAGTGTTGATTGTTCTTTACCACAGAGGAGCACCGTTACACAATGCCACTTAGGAGCAGTCAAGAGGAGTCATCTCAGTTTCACAGCCACATCACACAGACTGGCTTTGTTCATTATTGAATGTTGAATATACATACTGTCTGATATGATGTGTTTGGTCACTGATCCCGATTTGCTACACTGATAACGATCTGTCACTTACTTAAAGCATTAAACATCAGCCTTTGCATGTTTATTCCGAGAAGAGGACGGGTTCCCTTCCTCATGCAGACTTGTTTTCACATCTGGTTCGCTCATTTGCGATCTAAATCTACATCCAGATTTCTGTCAAGCTGCACTGTGGCAATGCCTATTGTTAAACCCAGCACAAATCAAATGTTATTCAGTTGAATTGAATTAAATAACAACTCTGAAATCACATAATCTGGTGCTCTAAGTAGATCTGTAAGCTTTTGTCTCATCGTTCTGATCCCGACGCTTCCAGAGGCATCCAAGGGAGCATGATTGCACGTTACAAATAAACTGTGTTCACACATGACAAAAAAAAAAAAACAATCGCTGCCAGTAATTAGGGCCTCCTATAGCTTTACAATATGTTTAGCTGTTGTTCAAAAGACAGTGCGTTCGTTAAAGCAGTTTCCTTTCATGACATTTAAGGAGATATTGGCGTTCAATGATGATTCTCTGGAACCTTGATAACAGATTTATCTGGCTCTTGAATCTCAACAATGCCACAGTCTGGCCACGAGCAGGATTAGCTGTGCTGTCTGGGTGGGAGGACCATGCTCTCTCTCTTTTTTTTCTTTTTTTTTTTCTTTTCTTTTTCACTTGTCAATCAGAGCAACACTAGCCAGTTGTGGCCTTCTTTGAGCTCTAGTATGTGGAAGAGGGCAAATAGCACTTTCCTCTGAGTGTGTTATTCTGCATATGATGCGTGCATGTGGTTGGCTGGCATCCCATGTCCCAGAGGAGCACGTGTTAACCTTCACCCTCCCGGATGGCAGCTGTCGGAGGATAGCCGGCAGTTGGAAGGGAATTGGCAGAAGACCAAATTTTGGATAAAATGGGGACACTTCTACAGGTGGCTGTGACTCAGTTGGTAGAGTGGGTTGTCCACTAATCGTAGGGGTGGTGGTTCGATTCCCGGCCCACGTGACTCCACGTGCCGAAGTGTCCTTGGGCAAGACACTGAACCCCAAGTTGCTTCTGATGGCAAGTTAGCGCCTTGCATGGCAGCTCTGCTACTGTTGGGGTGTGTGTGTGTGTGTGAATGGGTGAATGAGACACAGTGTAAACGCTTTGGAGAAAAGCGCTATATAAGTGCAGACCATTCTAAAACAAAGCCTATATTTATCTGTTGAGTTGAAATGCATAGCTAAAGCTCACCATCCTCTCTCTTTCTATTTTAGTTGGCTCAGGGGTTGAAAGAGTGTGATGCATGTCAGCTTATTCAGGAATATTACATTTCAGTGCATTTTCTTTCAAGTACTAAATAGTGGATGGATGGCTGGATGGATTGTTTGATGAGAGGATGGATGGATGAACGTGAGGACTGATGAGAGGATGGATTGATTGATGAGAAGATGGATGGGAGGATGGATTGATGGAGGGATGGATGAGAGGATGGGTGGAGGGATGGAAGAGAAGATGAGAGGGTGGAGGGATGAAGAGAAGATGAGAGGATGGGCGGAAGGATGGAAGAGAAGATGAGAGGGTGGAGGGATGAAGAGAAGATGAGAGGATGGGTGGAAGGATGGAAGAGATGATGAGAGGGTGGAGGGATGAAGAGAAGATGAGAGGATGGGTGGAGGGATGGATGAGAGGATGGGTGGAGGGATGAAGAGAAGATGAGAGGGTGGAGGGATGAAGAGAAGATGAGAGGATGGGTGGAAGGATGGAAGAGAAGATGAGAGGGTGGAGGGATGAAGAGAAGATGAGAGGATGGGTGGAAGGATGGAAGAGAAGATGAGAGGATGGGTGGAAGGATGGAAGAGAAGATGAGAGGATGGGTGGAAGGATGGAAGAGAAGATGAGAGGGTGGAGGGATGAAGAGAAGATGAGAGGATGGGTGGAAGGATGGAAGAGAAGATGAGAGGATGGGTGGAAGGATGGAAGAGAAGATGAGAGGGTGGAGGGATGAAGAGAAGATGAGAGGATGGGTGGAGGGATGAAGAGAAGATGAGAGGGTGGAGGGATGAAGAGAAGATGAGAGGATGGGTGGAAGGATGGAAGAGAAGATGAGAGGATGGGTGGAAGGATGGAAGAGAAGATGAGAGGGTGGAGGGATGAAGAGAAGATGAGAGGATGGGTGGAAGGATGGAAGAGAAGATGAGAGGATGGGTGGAAGGATGGAAGAGAAGATGAGAGGATGGGTGGAGGGATGAAGAGAAGATGAGAGGGTGGAGGGATGAAGAGAAGATGAGAGGATGGGTGGAAGGATGGAAGAGAAGATGAGAGGATGGGTGGAAGGATGGAAGAGAAGATGAGAGGATGGGTGGAAGGAGGGAGCTATGAGAGGATGGGTGGATATGGGAGAGTATGGATGGATGAATAGATGGATGACAGAGTGGATGGGTGAGAGGATAGATGGATGGATGAATGAATGAGAGGATAGGATTATGGATAGATGAGATGACCCCATAATCCTTGGGTAGCAACTCAAAATATTGAGTGTATGTGTGTGTGTCCAGGTCTGAGCGGTCTGCCCCTGCAGTCACCCTCCATCCATAAACTGCGTCCTCACCGGCCGCTGGGCCGAACCCAGTCAGCGCCACTGCCCCAGAACACACAGGCCCTGCAGCAGCTCGTGGTCCAGCAGCAGCACCAGCAGTTCCTGGTCAAACAGAAGCAGCACTTCCAGCAGCAGCAGCTCCACATCAGCAAGGTACACACCCTCCATCTCTCTGTCCCTCCATCTGTTCTCTTACTTTCTCTCTTCCTCCCTTCCCTCCTTTCTGTTCTGTATCTCCATGTTGTTCACTTGTCACTATGGCAACCATGAGTGTCTGTGTATATGTGTGTGTGTACATGTATGTGTGTGTGAGGGTGTGGGTGTGTGTGAGCTGCGCTCTTAATGCAGTGTCATGAGATGAGTGTGGGCAAAGAGAATTACTCCAGTGAATGATGTTTTCCCCCCTCATTCTTTCTCCCTGTCTGTCTCCCTCTTCCTTTCTTTCTCTCTCTCATTCTCTCTCTCTTTCATTCTATCTCATTCTCTCTCTCTTATTCTGTCTCATTCACGCTCTCATTCTCTCTCACGCTCTCTCATTCACTCTCTCATTCTGTCTTTCTCTCATTCTCTTTCTCTCTCTTCTCTCCATTTTCTCTTCCTCTTTACCTTTCCCTGTTTCTCTCTCTCTCTCTCTTTCTTCCTCCCTAATCCTTTCATTCTGTCCCTGTCTTTTTCACTATCCTCCTCTCCCTCTTTCTTTCTGTAACTCTCTTCTCCTTTTCCATTATTCATCTCTTCCTGTCCCTCTCTTTATCTCTCTTTTCTCTCTTTTTCTCACTCCTTTTGCCATGCTGCTTTCCCTCTCCTTTACACTTACCATCTCCCCCCCCCCCACACTCCCTCTTTCGGTCACTCTCATCTCCTTTTTCCTTATTCATCTCTCCGTGTCTATCCCCCCTCCCCCCCACTCACTTGCTCTCAAATTCATGCATTTTAGATAATAAATATTGCTAGAGCATGAAGTAGACTAAAGGTGGAAAAAAAAATAATAATAGCCCCCTCCTCCCTGTGTTGTGTGTGTGTGTGTGTGTGTGTGTGTGTGTGTGTATGCCGTATGTCTGACGCAGTGTACAATCTGGAGAGGGCTGATGTCGTTACCGCTGCTTAGCCTCAGGATCTGAACACAAACACACGCGCGCACACACACACACACACACACACACACACACACACACACACACACACACACACACACACACACACGCAGGCTGGAGATGAGAGGTGGTTTCGTAAGCAGGCCGAGCTCCCAGGATAAGGAGAAGGCTTCACTAAACAGCTCTCTCCCTGGAAGTGGCGTTGTTTGCCGCTCGCTCTGCAGACGTTAGAGGAATGTAAGACCTCTGTGGCATTTCCCCTGTTTACGTGCACAGTTAGGAACTGCTGCAGGAAAGATATGTGCCCCACACGAGCATGCGAAGTGCTTGCAGTCAGGAAGACTTTGTCTCGTCCAGCTGTGTTTTCCTCATGTGTTACTAGTGTGTGTTTAGTTTGCACTTCACTATATACATATTAAACACATATCCCGTGTTTATCTGTTTCTACAGCATTCTGTGTATGCATTAGCTGTTGTTCTAGCTAGTTGCTCAGTGGGGGGGAAAAAACGTTACTACTTCGTTCTGAGATGTGTTTAATCTTTTGTTTTTCTTTTTTTTTTGCTGTCTTTCTACTTTTCCTTCACATTGTGCAAAGAGCAGCTTAATCACTGCTTACTCAGCCACGGTGACTTTCCACTTTAAATGAGTAAGAATGTGAGCAGAGTAGCTACGCACAGAGAGAGAACGAGAGAGAGAGGGAGGGAGGGGGTGCGGAAAGAAAGAAAATTGAAAAAAATCAAAGTTTGTTTGGAGAACTGAGGACAGGGATGCGGCATTGCCAAGCACTCTGACGTCAAAGATGTTCCCTTGGCTCAGAGCCACAATGCTGTGCTGTTGCCAGCGTTGGCTCCAGTTCCCATGTTTGTGTGTGTGTAGGGGTGTGTGTGTGTGTTTGTGTGTGTGATATTGCCGTGGCGATAGGGCAATAGGCAGTTTCTCCAGAAAGCAGGCAGATTCGAAGGGTGGAGTGTCAGCAGCCATAAAAGAACAAAAGCCTCCTGCATTTCTCCCCTCGTATCTCTGTCCTCCCTTCTTCTCTCCCGCTCTGCACTCTGTGTTATGACTTGCCCTTGTTTCAGTTTCTCAGCACAGGCGTAGTGTGTTATTGTGAGATCATGTTGCTGGCCTGCATGTGTGTGGAAGACCTTTCTCATGGTTTAGGTGTCTGAAGAGCGCCTGTGGCGAGTTTCACCTTTTTGCTCTTCAGTAACAGATCCTGCGCTGGTCCTGGAGCGAGTGCTGACGACTCTCACAGCCTGCTGACTCATCGGTCTTCAGCACTATTTGTGCTTCTCTGTAGTTCATTCTCTGTAATTGCTTCTCTGTAAATAACACTGTTGAGCGTTAGCGATGCTGACAAAGCCATCAGAAACGTTTCATGGAAATCATGTTCGCTTGAGCAAGAAAGAAGCTTTAAATCAGACCTGAACAATCGTAGTACAGACTTGGAGTCCAAGACGTGAGAGGGACGGTGTTCCTTTGTCCCGTGAATCAGATACATTCCGATCGTAGATGTCTATCAGGACACTTTCTGTTGTCTGCTCCTCTCCTCCAAGTGTGTTGGCAGTGGCAGTTGAGGCTCTGTGGTTAAGGCTAGAGAAGGTTAAGAGTTCAAATTCCAGCGCTGCCAAGCTTTCACTGTTGCGTAAGACCCTCAACTGCTCAGATATATCCTGTCTCAATTATACGTCACTTTGGATTATAGTGTCAGACAAATATGTAAATGTACTTGTGTTCAGATGGCCTGTGTCATCTTGTGGAAAGCATGTGTAAGCCTTAACATTCATAAATTGCTGGTTATGCAATAGGAGAGATCTAGCACGCTACTTTATAACCTTTGTGTGACACTCAATAAGCAGATCTGTGCGTGGCCGTAAAACAGTACACGTGACCGTGTAGAAGTTTCGTTCTCGGCTTTTAATTGCTTCAGCAAAACTTTTTCACGTGCTTTAAATAGCACGGAAATTATACGTAGTGAAGCAGAGATGGAAGCTCGGGTCTGACTTGGCGACCCGAGACTTGACTTGGACTTGAAGACAGAGACTCGTGAAAACCACGAGTCGTTCTGGTTTGACGTTCCTGATTACGTTCTGTCTTTACTACCCCACATGACACCATCAAACTCCATGTTTTTCTATTCATTCCTCATGCATTCATTCGTTCCCTATCAGTATGTGCTGCAGCAGCTAATATCACAACAATTCATCTCTAAACACAGCAAGCCAGCATTATTATATACACGCGTGATGCATCTGAAGGCGAGTGTTCAACAGCCGTTGGAAAAGTCCTGTTGTATAAATGAACACTAGCAATATAGCCAAGTCTTACCTTGTGATCATCTTTGTGTCATTTCATTTCAAAAGCAATCAATTCATCTAAAGGGAAGCTGTGGTGTTACACAGCTGTCAGGGGTTTGCTTGCTGTCCATTTTCAACAAGTACAAATGTTTCCATGTCCTTTTCATGGGTCGTCCCCCCCCCCCCCAGTAATTAGCTACCATATGCATATATTATCCAGGTTTACCAAGTTAAATTGCATCTATACACGAGGGGTTTGTTTATGCCGGCGCTCCCTGGAAGACTACCTTACGCATCATTACCCATTAGAACTACGGCATCTCCAACAGCTCAAAATACACAGCACGTAGGCATTTTGCACTAAATGACCAAAAAAAAGGTCATATCTTTTTAAACCTGAAGTTTCTATGAATTTTCTGTTTTCTTATAATTATAGGGAGAACTTTTGGATGAAGTGTAATTGTTTGAAAGTAATAGTTTTTTGATTAATGATTTAATTTGGAATTAATTATTTAAGTAAAACCTTGTGTGCTTTATTAGACCATTTTGATTAAATGAGCAAGACATTCTGTAGAAGTAATCAGTTTTAATATTTAAAAATGGATTTAGCCTCATATACTGTTAATTACAATAACTAGCTGAAAGAACAATTGCTAAAAATAGAACAAAGACTTGAGACTTGACTTGGACTCCACCTCAGAGATTTGAAACTTGACTTGGACTCTACCTCAAAAACTTGAGACTTGGCTTGGACTCCACCTCAGAGATTTGAAACTTGACTCAGGGACTTGTGAAAATGTCTGTAGTGAAGTAGCAAAATGCTTTTTACGTCTTAAGTTCAGTAAATAAACAGTTACTCTGCAGCAATCTGCATATCTTTCACTGTGATATTGCAACATTGTATAAAAGATTGTAAAATATCAGATTACATTCCGTCTGCTCTATAAATAGTTGGACATTATATAGGAGTTCAAAGTGCAGACTTTCAGTTGTCGTTTAAGGGTGTTTACATTCAACTTAGGCGAATGGCATAGGAATTACAGCACTTTTTACACGTAGTCCTACCTTTTTTAAAGGGACTTGAAAGTAATTGCACAATTGGCTGCTAAGCTGTTCCATGGCCAGGTTTGTTATTCCCTCCGTATATCATTTACAAAGACGCAGATAAACGGTTTAGATTTGACTTCAAGTGCAACATTTGCATGATGTGGCTGCTGACAAAAGCAGCAGGATGAATTCTGAAGTGTACATAAGGTCTGTATTATGTGCTCACATTCAGCCAAATGCTTTAAAACCCATTGGACGGCGCTTTACAGCGCAGATGAACGATGACCAGAGGCATACTTTGAAAGCAACCCAAGACTTTTTTTTAAGGCAAACAACTGGAATGCTCTGCAATGGCCAAGTCAGTCACCTGACCTGAATCCACTTGAGCATGCATTTCAGTTCCTGAAGGCAAAACGCCCTAAGCACAAGCAAGAACTAAAAACAGCTGCAGTAAAGGCCTGGCAGAGCATCGCCAGAGAAGAAACCCAGCGGCTGGTGATGTCTGTGGGTTCCAGACTTCAGGCAGCCATTGACTGCAAAGGATTTGCAACCAAGTATTAAAAATGTTGTACTTCCTACAGTGTTTGTTTGATTTGGATTTAAATGCACTTAAATTGAAGCTGAAAGTCTGCACTTTGAGCTCGTATTCATTATTTAATTTGAACTCCAGCTAGACAGGTAGACCGCTAAAATAACATGACATTTATCAAGGTCCAAATATGTATGGACCCGAGTATATATTAGATGTTATTCTAGAGCGTAGTACCACACCTGACGTCCTCAAAATACAGAACATTTAGCACGAGTGCTTTTTACTCTACATCAAAACATCCTCATATGAGTACAAAGTGCCTAAGAGTGCTGAAACCCTGTTAGAGTGGAATTTGTAAGCATTAGTACAGCAACAAAAACATTTTAAAAAGGAGTGCTCATTTCAGTGCTGAGTCATCGTTTATAGACCGTTAGTCAGACAGCCAGGGGAAGTTCATGGGTACGAGGACAGTGCAGAGAACAGGTTTCATGCATATGTTGAGGGATGGTGTGTCAATTCAAGCCATGCTAGTACTAAAAATAAAAAGGAGCTTTTCACTCATGCTGTATATGTTTCACTTTAATCTTTGTAGATTATGGCCACTAAACCAAATGAACCAGGCAGGCAGCACGAGAGTCACCCGGAGGAGACCGAGGAGGAGCTGAGGGAGCATCAGGCTCTGAACGACCCAGCTGAAGGCCTGCCACGCGGCATCACCATCAAACAGGAGCCTCCTGATCAACTGGAGGAGGAGCTGCAGCATCGAGAGAGACAGGCAGAGCACGAGCTGATCTTCAGACAGGTCAGACACTTGGGAGAAGTGCAGGTGGAAGAGCATTCCTACCAACTAAAGCTGAAATGTTGCCTTGTGTTTCAGTTGTTTGTAGGGAAGATGTACTGAGACATTAGTGATTCCATTTCATCTCAGTCTGCTTTTGGTATTCGAATATGTACCGCGCTGTATATCAGTTTTTGGCTTAGGCTTAAAAATAACTCAGACACCCACACAGTCACGAATGAACCTACAGACGCTCATGCACACACCATGTCTCAGCACGCCCCCGCTCCACTGAGGCCACTAGCTTTGACTGAGTGTTTCACTCAGCAGGAGTGAGCTGAGCTTTAGGAGCCATGAAGTGTGTGTCTGCAGTGTCCATCTCTCTGCCATCACACACACACAGTGTTTTACACAGCCTTTCAGGTTAGCGACAGCAGAGGGCGGCATTCTGGGTAACGTACATCTGTATGCCAAAGTAGGCTTCCATTATTCAGGGTTGATGTGCAGGTCTGGAAAGTAGTGAAAAGTTTTTGGAATTAAAAGTGTGCATGTACTTTTCACATACTAAGGTATGTTAACTTCAGGTTTTAGTAGGTTTCTAGTAGGCCTAATAGTTCTTCAGTTTTCATGTTTTCCTCTTTTTACAACACAATCAATGGAAAAAAATAGTAAGGCTGAACATTGAAGCTGTGGGTGGTTTTTTAGGTCGTGATGCCCTGGGACTCTACATGTATTTTTTTTTTTTAAAAAACAACAATCTTTTTGGGTTATCGACATTTGTAAAAGGGCAATAATGCTTGTATTTCACACAAAATATTTAGAATGATCATTTGTATATAACACATAAATCTTCCTTATTGGACACGCGTTTGACTTTTTTGCTTGCTTATCACTGCTTGAACCTGTTGGGACCAATGTTTGTAAATATCGCCACCTTCTGGTAGTGTTTTGTAACTGCAGGTTTATTCAAGAATCACAATTTTTCATTAAATGCTTTTCTGACTTTTCTGGTCTTTGCTCTGAAATCCCAATATGACTGTGTTTTCTCCCTGTCTCTGAGCAGCAGGCACTGCTTTTGGAACAGCAGAGAATCCATCAGCTAAGAAACTACCAGGCATCGATGGAGGCCGCCGGCCTGTCCGTCACTTTACCAGGGCACCGCCCCCTGTCCAGAGCTCAGTCCTCGCCAGCCTCTGCCACATTCCCGATTGTAGTGCAGGAGCCTCCGGCTAAGCCACGTTTCACTACCGGTCAGTAGCACCACCACATTTACATGGTCATTCAATACGGATCCAGCGAAGCCAACAGCAGCACAGGCTCACGCAAGCTGCTCTGGGCTGATCTGATTAGAAGCAACCTGAAATCAAACTCAAGAGGGGAAAAAAATAACAAATTGTTAATACTGTCATGTTAAACCTTCCTTTCCCACAGCTGTATCATCATCCACGTCTGACTCAATGTTAGTTTTGGTTGGTGCACTTAGAGGGTGCGCTTAGACTCAGTGCTGCCACCCTGTGGTGGTGGTGTTGAAATATTTGCAATTGTTTTAGTAATTACTTTAATTCATTTGAATCATTTTTGCAGTTTATTTATCAGTTACAGATATATACAGTTATTCCCATTGGAATACATAAACAAATATTTCACTAATTTGTTTGCAGTTGCACATATTAGAACATTGTAAGTCCATCTCTCGCTCTCTGTCTCTCGCTCTCTCTTTTTTTTTCTCTCTCTCTCTCTCTCTCTCTCTCTTTCTTTCTCTCTCCCTTACTCTCTAACTCTGTTCTCTCTGTGAGTTATTATGATTAATGGGTTATTCCTAAAGTAATCTTATTCTCGACTGTCTCTGCGTTTGTGTCACACTCTCAAAACATGCTGAAAGGACAAACATGTCTTTACAGGTCTTTACAGATATCCATCATAAAAATAAAAATAAAAGATCTGTCCATCCGTCGTGATGAGAAAGTGTGTGAGAGTGTGTGTCCATATTTCCGTTCAAATTTACTATAATACGTTGTAGTGTTCATGATGGTTGTATTAATACAGTTCATTTAACAAGTTGGTTTATTTACATGGTTAATTTTATGTTGCTGTTATTACAGTGGTACATTTTTAAGTGTCGGGTTTGATGATGATTGTTCTCTGTGTGTGTGTGTGTGTGTGTGTGTGTGTGTGTGCTCACAGGGCTGGTGTATGACACTCTAATGCAGAAGCACCAGTGTATGTGTGGCAACACTAACACCCACCCAGAGCACGCGGGCCGAATCCAGAGTATCTGGTCCAGACTGCAGGAGACCGGACTGCGCAGCAAGTGTGAGGTAATAAACTTAGGATCCACAATAAAATCATCAGATTAGTCCACAAACCCCTTCTCGCGGATTTATGAAGGTCGTAAACTAACAAGGAAAAATGTTTTTGTCAGGAAATAGTATTCGTACTAAATTTGTGGGCATCCAAGGTTCAAACTGTGAGTCACAGTTGTTGTCTCATGAACGTTTGCATGTTCTCCTCGTGGGTTTCCTCAAGGATCTCCGCTTTCCTCCAACCTCTCAGTAACATGCCAGTAGTACGATGCTCTTCATTGCCCCTAGGTGCGGGAGAGTAGTGTGTTCCCAGGATCGACTCCTGATTCTATATGCTATACAGATGCTATACTGTAGCTGCATGAAGGAATAATACAGAAGCCATCGCTCTGGTGTTTGTCAGTGCAGTGTTTTTTTCTTGTCTCTAGAGGGTGCTATAAAGCCACACTCACAGCTGAAACACAGGTCAAAAGTCTTTCAGTACATCCCAGTATTCATACTGGAGTTCCAGTACTGGTCAAGGAGTGACACATAATGACTGTGTTGGTTTGTTTGATCTGGATTTGTTTTTGAGGGTAAAAGTGTAGGGGCTTCTGTGTGATATGGCAGAAACATAATGCTTAACAAGACATTTATCTGATACACAATACGCATCATGATGTATAGGTTTGCTTAAAAAATCCCCACAACACAGTAATGTTACATTTTTAAAAAACTGAAAAAGTTTATTTAATATTTACAAAAATGAACTGTTTAACATGGAAAAGGAGGAAAATAAAGCAGACAGCCACACGAAGCTGTGTGTCAAAGTGATTTCATAACAAGTAAAGGAGTTCTTCGGCACAACGTGAAGCGGAGTTCCTAAAACCATTTTACCCAGGATAAAATCACTGGAACACATGACCTCGAGTGGATTATTGCTTTGATAAAATGGCACAAAAAATAAAATAAATAATAGATAAAATAATAATAATAATAGATCAAATCAAGTGTTGAGTAAATAACTCGCTTTATTGCTGATAGTTGCATTAAAGAACTTTTCTGTCACACAATATAGTGTGTAAACACTAAGCGACATAAGTCAAAGATTAAGCTATTTCATGGACAGAATAGCTTAAGTGTAAAAATTCTGTTGGTTTAAAAGCTGGTGCAGTAATACAGAGTTCACTTATTGTGATGCGATCACAGTTGTGTGTATTTCAAGGATTTTACAACGGCTTCAAACATGGCGTAGCCAATCGGATTTTAGAATCGGGACTATTTATTTTGTAAATTAATATTGTACAGTTTTATAGATTTAGTATGACATTTTGACATCAAATCGGTCACGTTTTTAAATAAAGACTGTGATAAAATGTGAGACAGAGATATTGCCTTACCAGCAACATAGTGTATCACTGTTTATTTTTTTTAAACATATTGCCCAGAACTAATCCTGTTGCTTGTTCATTTTTTGGGGTGAACCACCAACAGGAAGCTATTTATTCTCCGATAAAGAAAAACAATGCATAGTCTTTGGGTTATTTTAATCTCATCAGATCTTCCATGATGAGTTTTCCTTTCACAGAGGAGCTTTAATCATTCAGTCATGAAAAGGCAGAAAATGAGCCCTGTTGCACAGAGCACTTTTATAGCCCCGAGTCCAGCGTGGCGAGACTCGGTGTTAGCGAGGACACCTGCAGTGGATCATTCCTCCTCTCTGGCATCATGCACACCACTGAAGTGCGGTGACTAAGCCCAAACCGAAGTTTAATAGCTCTAACTGGGTCTAATCTCTCCCACCACGCTCTTCTCCTCCTCTGGGCTCCATTGCGTCACGGCTATTAGAGCCAGTCGCATAGCTGCCGTCTCTGTTTTCCTACAAACAAACAAGTAAACAAGGCACAGCAGCATTAGCGAATCTCTCTCCTTCTCCCACCCTCTTTCTCTCTCTCTCCTCCTGCCTGTCTGTCTCTTTCTGCATGCTATGGGAAGTGGGTGTAGTTAGCTCTTCTGTGAGATTGTTTATTGTTCTGGGAGATGGGAACACAGAATTGGGCTTCAATTAAAGGCAGTCACGACTCTAATACCCCCTAATCTACAGCAGGGGGGCCCTTAAAGACAGTGGAGCCATTTCAGGCTGCTGCCAGCCTCAGCCGGGGCCCCTGAGGGGCCCCTTTTAACTGCATGTGCTGTTAAACCCAAGAGCTAACCCACCCTCTGCTGCTGCAGGTGTCACCATAGCTTACACACACACACACGTGTGTGCGCAGGTGAGCGGCTCTAGCTCACTCAGACTCCTCAGAGAACCCCTCATGGTCTGGCCGAGTGCCACAGCTCACGTTATTGCACAGCCGCAGCTTTCCTGCCCCAAGCTTTGTTCTGGTGCCGAGCACGTCCAGGCTGAAACCTGATGCTGTGTTCTTACACCTACTGCAGACTCCAGCACAGACCTTAAGGGAGAAACAAGACACGGTTTTGATGTCATGATAATGTCCACAACATTAATATTTTTATTAAACGATGCATTTAGTGGATGCCATGTAGTAGTTATAACTATAACAAGATGCAGTCCAAACATACACATTCACACGAGCGAGTTACACGAGAGACTTTTTGTGATGTAGTTTCTAAAATCTCACTAGTTAACCTCAAATTCAATAACGCATTAATCTCTGCTACTTCCTTCTATACTTCATTTTTTTCTTAATGTCTTTATACACGTTTAATGAGAGGTGGTCACTGTATAAAATGAAACCACGGTTATCAGTTTTTCTTCCGTTTTGCTCATCACACGGTAAATGAGAAGTGAATGCAGGTAGGAGTTAAATGTGCGAGTGGGAAAGTTTAGAAGTAGGGACCACACACTCCATAGTATTGGTCCGAGGGATCGTTCGAGCCAGTCGTTTGGATTTTTATTGCTCCATAACGGCATGCGTAATTTGCGTAGAATTGAAAAACATTTCGATTCAGATGTCGATTGAACCTTGACCTGTTGCTTTGTCGATCTTAGGGGTAAGGGTCTTGCTCAAGGGTGCAACATTGGCAGTACGAGTCCATCCTGGGATTCGAACTCTAATCAGTCCCTCCAGTATTTTGCGGTAGAAGAAATGAAACCAAAATCAAGGAAACTCTGCAGTATTCAGAGGAGCTTGCCATTTTCCAGAAGTACCGCAGATTTTCTGCGGATTCGGGCCAAGACGTGTCACGTGACATCATCACAACGTGCATTCAGCGAAAGCCCTCTTCGATTCACGTGCGTCGAACATGAGTATAGCTAAAATGCCTCATTTACCAACAGACATCACTGCGGAAGACCGAGCAAAACAATTCAGCTCAATTGCAATTTTGTGAAAGTAGCTTTCTGAAGAAGAAAAAAGCACAATTTTTATTTATTTTTTTTGTAAAAAGTCGCATCACAAATTTGGAAAAAAGCAGCACTGTATGCATCGGGTTGTACCGCGGCTTTTTTTGTTCCAAAATTTGCTGGAAGGTTGAAATATTTCTTCAGCTGTCTAACAGAGCCCTGCAGGTTTTGTGCCAGAATAGATTAGTATTTGATTATCCATGGGCTCTCAATGATTCCCGCTATTTTGACTAGAGTCCCAGTCCTAGCTGAAGCAGCTGCATAGCATTATGCTGCCATCACCATGCTTCACCGTGGGTATGTTGTTCTGTGGGTTATCTTGTTTTTGCATCAAACACATATTTTAGAATTATAAAAAAAAAAAAAAAATTAAAAATTTTTTTTTAAGTTCTACCTTGGTCTTAGATCAGTGTTGTTTTTTTGTGTTTGGTTTCCCCCCCTTAAAAAGGGCTCGCTATTTTATTTATTTTAAATTTTTTTATGGAAGAGTGGAATACAATTGCCAAATCGAGATGTGTTCAGTTGGTAGACTCTTACTCAAAAATACCGAGTGCTGTATTACAAGCAAAAAGTACTTTTAAAAAAGAATTAGTTACGGTGTGTGGACACTTGTGCAGCCTGGTTATGGTGAATGTTTTTTTTTTTTATTTCCTTTCTCTAAAATGCTTCTAATTGTTTTTGACTTGAATTTTGTTGCCTCTATCACATTAAAGATGGAAAAAGTCTAACAAATTTTTTTTTTTTTAAAGCCACAGGGAAGTCAAGCATTTTTGACTGCAACAATCACAAAAAAACCCTGTACGGACTGATACTCTACAGTACCACACCTCTGACACTGATCTTTTTGTACCTTTCTGTCGTTCCCCCTCTTAAAGGTGCAGTTTGTCATTTGTAGAATTGCTCTCAGACTTGTAGTCATCATATACGGATACGAGAGAGAAGCTTTGAAGAGAGGAGGGGTGGATTTTAAGGAGGGGACAAGGTTTTAATCGTAGTTGCACTTCACCTCGTGGGCAACAGTGGGGCTCTGAAAAATACAGACTGCTGTTTTGAGTAAATCATATTTGTAAGACGGTTCAAACTGACGCCAGTTGTGTATGTGTGTATATACAGTGTATCCGGGGCAGGAAGGCCACACTGGAGGAGCTGCAGACGGTCCACTCTGAAGCTCACGTGCTGCTCTACGGGACCAACCCACTGAGACAGAAATTAGACAGTAAGACACACACTCACACATATAAATATCTGTATACACATGTTTTAATGATAATGCCTTTTAATGATTCCTTCTCTCAGTGAGTGTACGCGACCAATCAGCATTACCTCCCACCCACACCCTCACACATGTGTGTGTGTGTGTGTGTCTCTCTCTCTCTCTCTCTCTCTCTCTCTCTCTCTCTCACTCACACACACACGCACCACTTCCCCACTACTGACACTGCAGCTGCTGTAGTATTAGGCCTGTTTTCAGCTCTTCACACTAGACCCAGTTCCTCCCCAAAGCTGGTTTTTCCCAAACAGCACCGTTTCCCCCTTTTGGCTTTCATCAGATTTGAATGTGCCCCAGAGCTGTCCGTCAAGACCACCAGGGAGCCTCACACAGTTTTCCATGACTTCAGCCACTGCTATGCTTTTCATTCAGTGATCAAATAGCGTTCAGCAATTAAACACACCTCCCATGTGGTTTATCATTAGGTTCTGTTCTGCAATTGATCAACACACAGACACACAGTGAAGCTCACTCCACACACACACACACTCTCTCTCTCTCTCTCTCTCTCTCTCTCTCTCTCTCTCTCTCTCTCTCTCTCTCTCTGTTCACTGCGTGAGCTCAGTGAGAGAACTCTACCTGTCAATCTCATTTTTCACAGGATCAGACAGACAGTTGGGGGCAACACTCACATTACCCACTTGATGAAATCTGTACTTTGGAAGACCTAAGGGGGTTCTAAAGGGTGATCATCACCTCTTTCTTTCTTTCTCTTCTTCTCTGCAGGCTCTGTGACACCCATGTTTGTGAGGTTGCCCTGTGGGGGCATCGGGGTAAGTTTTTTTTTCTCTCTCTCTCTGCTTCTCTTATTCGCGTGTGTAAATAATGGGACTGTTTGTTCTCCAGCGAGCCCCCCCACCCCCGAAACTCTAGCGGCAACAAAAACTGTTGCTGTGCTTTCTGTAGAGCGGGTAATTGTGTCCAGATGTTTTCTATAAACAAGCTGTGTGTGTGTGTGTGTGTGTGAATGCAGTGGAAGGAGGGCTAATCTTTTGTGTTATGAAATATTGTGTGTGTGCTGAGACGAGGTGTGTATCTGTGTTGCACTGTGCCTGATATTTCGAGTGTGTGTGATCTGTTGGATGAACGGATGGCCGCTTCTCCAATGCCGAGTGAGCAGAGCTGTGTCTGTTCTGCAGTCCAGAAACTCTGTGTATTTTTGATGGCTGTTTCTTTCCATGTCTAAATGAATAGGCCAGTGTGTGTTTGTTTGTTTGTTTGTTTGTTTGTTTGTTTTTATCTAAACTCCATCCACCACATCTGTAGTGTTTATGAATAACCACACACAAGGATTTCAACACCTTCCCCTGTACTTGGACAAAATGCAAAACTCACTCATAAGGTAAATATATTTGGAGGTTTAGTATGGGGTCTTAGTTGTATTTATATGATATTGTGTTATTTATACACACATATGTGTGTGTATATGTGTATGTATGTGGATAGATATATATATACATATACACAGATATACATACATATAACATTTTTGGAAGGAGTTTCCAGTGTCAAAGCTTCAAGTCAGACTTGAAGCTGTAACTATAGGTTTTGTGATACAATGCCATCTTCAGGACAGAGGGCTTTGCACTTTGTGATATGTTTTGTTGAACTATAAACTGTAACTATTAACTGGTTTAAAAAAAAAAACCAAACAAACAGTACAATGGTTTATTCTTTAATAATTAAAAATCTGGCAAATTGCAGTGGTATAAGAAGAATAAAGTACCTCAGGATGTGCCGTTTATTATTTTTCCTGTAATTGCGCACCCGGTATATGTTATTCCTTATTTATTTAGCAAATTATACAGTTACATTTTCCAAAGTGTGTGTAAAACACAGAAGCTATTTAAAAAAACATGCATTTTGTATAAATGTTTATTGATGAGCTTACTATCTGCCCAGTAGTCCTGTAGTTATAAGTAGAGATAGCACAATACCACTTTTTCCTGCACTGATACTGAAAACTGAGTCTCGGCCAAAACCGATACCATCCAATTTCTTTTTTTTTACTGCTCAGCTTTAAAATGTTACAAAAAAAAAAAAAGCCCTTCCCGGTTACACTCATTCCCACAAAAATCTGTTACACTATAAATATAATCAAAATCAAAACAGTCAAGTCTCTTTATATGTAAACACATCTTTATAGTGCAAAAATACATTTCTTCCAAATCCAATTGCAATCTGAGCCATTCATTACGGTATCCAATATCCAATATGTTTTCTCCACTATCTGATCCACCGTTTTTTGCCGGTATTGACCCGATTTTTTTTTTTTATACTATGTCTCTAGCTCTAAGCTAATGTACTGAAAATCTTTTTCGTGGTAATCACATATAAACTGCAGACAAGCTGGATAGAGATTCATTTGAAAAGCGAATGAGTTAGTTTACTTTCATCAGTGTCCCTCTTGTAGAATGTGCATGTATAGTATTTATTACTGAGCCGTAGCTGTGGGTTGTGAGTGCTGGAGTAATGAAGGTGCGTATGTGATGTGGCTGAGGGGGGGGTGTAGGTTAACCCCCATCAGCGCTGTTTGCCGGGTGATGAATAGCAGGCGGGCCTGGCAGGCTGCAGCAGTAGACCCGGTGCAGCTTGGTGAGAAACAGAAGGTCTCTGGACCCTTTTATGGAAATGGAACAAAATTGTTGTCTTCCTGCATAGCCTCCGCTCTGGAAATTAGCCTGTCAGAGTCGGGAGAGACTGCCTTTCTTCATTCCAACACCAACACCCCACCCCACCCCACCCCCAGCCCAAATCTCAATTAAGAGGCTCTTTTTCCTCTCACACACTATTTTGTTGCCATGTGTTTACTCAGACATGTACATGATACACATCTCTCCACTCGCAATTCAGACATATACATCAGACATGTACATAATACACATCCCTCCACTCGCAATTCTGACATATACATCAGACATGTACATAATACACATCCCTCCACTCGCAATTCAGACATATACATCAGACATGTACATAATACACATCTCTCCACTCGCAATTCTGACACAAACATCAGACATGTACATAATACACATCCCTCCACTCGCAATTCTGACACATACATCAGACATGTACATAATACACATCTCTCCACTCTCAGTTCTGACATATACATCAGACATGTACATAATACACATCTCTCCACTCGCAATTCTGACACATACATCAGACATGTACATAATACACATCCCTCCACTCGCAATTCTGACACATACATCAGACATGTACATATTACACATCCCTCCACTCGCAATTCTGACACATACATCAGACATGTACATAATACACATCTCTCCACTCGCAATTCTGACACAAACATCAGACATGTACATAATACACATCTCTATACTCGCAATTCTGACATATACATCAGACATGTACATAATACACATCCCTCCACTCGCAATTCTGACATATACATCAGACATGTACATAATACACATCCCTCCACTCGCAATTCTGACATATACATCAGACATGTACATAATACACATCCCTCCACTCGCAATTCAGACATGTACATCAGACATGTACATAATACACATCCCTCCACTCGCAATTCTGACACAAACATCAGACATGTACATAATACACATCCCTCCACTCGCAATTCTGACCCATACATCAGACATGTACATAATACACATCTCTCCACTCTCAGTTCTGACATATACATCAGACATGTACATAATACACATCTCTCCACTCGCAATTCTGACACAAACATCAGACATGTACATAATACACATCCCTCCACTCGCAATTCTGACAAACATCAGACATGTACATAATACACATCTCTCCACTCGCAATTCTGTACGATCTGTCACTGTTTCATGCTGTGCTTGCTAATATATCTAGTCCCTTTTATTCATCCACACTGTCTTTCCCTTGACCTCGCACTCAGTTTCTGCTCTCTTACTTGTTTTTTTTTTTTTTAAGCTATAATTTCACCACAGGCTTGTAATTCGTGACAGAGTCGTTCTTGGCCTGGCTTGAAAGAGTACTTTTTTTTACACTGCCCTTGAGCGCTCATGCTATTGCAGTGAAATTCATAAATTGCTAGCGAATATGTATGCACAAAGAGATCCCCAGGGATTTATCCCGCGAACCCTCAGCCTCTCGGTTCACGGTTTGTCCCCTGCTCTGAGAGTTCAACCTCCCTGACGTGCACACAACACGAGGAGATCATTGCTCTCTGTACATGCTAAACCAATGCTGAAATAAGTGTTCACTCTCTTCTCTTTAGTAGAAGACGTTAAGCTAAATAAAGCAGCTGATGTAATGGAAGGTTGTCTTTGACGGCGGTCGGTTGTAATGTTGCTCTGGGCCGAGGACACCTGCTCCAGAGCTGACTCCAAGTGAGCGTGAACAAGTCCCTGGGCTTTAAGTTGGAGGTGCATTTAGTATGTGCACGTGTCCCATTTCTGTATGTTGTGTATGGTGTGTGTATGTGTGGGTTCATGGGCCAGGGCCAGGCTGAAGTAATTGCAGGCGTGTGTTGGAATAATGAGTAGTGACTGATGAATGAGTGTTCTCTGTGTCCACACTTGGATGACACACACATATACACACACACAGTCTTCCTGCCAGGTTTTTTCCCCGCTAATGTTTACCCTGCATGGCACTGAATAAATGCTCCTCTCACCTGTCGTGTTCTCTTCTATACCACTTTCCGATTCTCAGGAGAAGCTAGCGTTTTCAGAAGATTCAAACCTGGGACGCTTACACATTTGCGTTTCAAACATGCAGCTTTTAAGCAGGTATTTAGCAGGATGCGTACGTTCCCGTTTGTCACCCAGGATATGATGCATAGCTCATGCATGCATGGATTATAACAGTCGCGTCTATTGGATTTTAGACTTTACACTGCATTCTCAGCGTAACCGAATTAACGAATGAATCGGCAAATAATCCTGTATTTTAGTTTTTGAATCGCTCCATTTTCCCAACCCATTGCAGCTCTACGCCGCTAATGCTTAAACAATCTTGCCTCAAATATCAGAATTGGGGAAAATGTCATCTCAGTGATTTTTTACCCTGGTTCCAGGCAAGGCTGGTTTGAATATTTCATAACTCCTTATATTTCAGTCGATTATTTTCAGTGTCCACGTGAGACACTTTTGTTTTGAGAAGAATCTATAAATTTATTGTTATTATGTGGTGAACCTGTAGTATATTTTGTTCACAATATTAAACCTCACTTTGTAGCATTTCTTTTATTTAGTTAGTTTTTGCATTGTTTATGATTCAGAAATAAAAAGTCTTTTCAGTCATCATTTTTCTTCTTCTTCTTCTTTTTTTTTTTTTCTCCAAAAGAATCTGCAAATCGAATCAAATTGAATCGAATCATGAAGCCACTATTGTTAATCGAATCAAATCGTGACCGGCGTGTATCGTTACACCCATAAAATTTCTAGATTATTCGGCCGATTTTCTAGCGTAACTCAAATAACCACTCTGTACAACCGTGTTAAGGAGATAAGCATCTCGGAACGCGCAAAACGTCGAACCTTGAGGCAGACGCTTGGGCAGGACGTTGAGGCAGACGAGAGGACGCAAATTTCTCCGCTTGCTTTTTGAGCACTAAAGCCGTCTAACAGGCGTCGAAGTGACGAAGCTGGGGTTTACACGTCGCAGTGTGTAAGCAAGGCCTGACTTGTGTTGTGCTTGAATGTTAGTCAGCAGTGTTTACTGTGGCATAAACCCAAGCAAATATCACACCTCAGTTCTCTGTGCTGTAGACTCAAGTGTGTTTTTGTCCCAGTCTTGGATTGTTTAAGTATCAATATGCTTTCAAAGGCTGCTTAGCTTAACCCGTGTATCATTTAACGAAAGGAAACAATCGCTTTCTTTTCATCAAACCGCTGTGCAGTGCTGATGTTTATGCACGCTTGATTGTGTTTGTGCAGGTGGACAGTGACACTATCTGGAACGAGGTACACTCGTCTAGCGCGGCTCGTCTGGCCGTCGGCTCCGTGGTGGAACTTGTGTTTAAAGTGGCGTCTGGAGAACTGAAGGTAACGCCGTCCTTATCTTCACTTTATTACTTGTCGCAACAAGCGTCACTGTTCACTGTGTGTGTTTATAATCCGCATTTGAACGATTAAATCTTCACATACTCCCTTTTAGTCAGTTCATGCAAATCTGTTGAAATGTAGATTCTTCTTTAAAAATAAAATCTTTAAAATTTAAAACTTTTCTTGCGGCATGGCGTAAGAAAGCTGGTTTAACGTGACAGGTC
>NC_071260.1:25931149-26001149 GCF_023375685.1 Ictalurus furcatus | reverse complement strand
TTTTAGGACGTTCACCATGGCAACGGCACCCAGCAGGCTTTCTACAGTGACCCCAATGTGCTGTATCTGTCTCTGCATCGCTATGACGACGGGAACTTCTTTCCTGGCAGCGGCGCTCCTGATGAGGTCAGAACCACAGACGCAGCTGAGACACCGACTCATCATGTCTCACAGACTGAGAAAAGAAAAATAACACTTCTCTCCATTTCATTTTCCTCCACACGCGCGCACACACACGCGCGCTAGTCCTAGATCCCTCTAGAGCCTAAAGCAGTATGTAAAATAACAGCATTGGTACTAACTGTTCAACAGTATGTTGTTCTAGCATTACAGCAAACATGGAGGAGTTTGATATTAACATCGGGACATTGTTGTCTTATTTTTTTTTTTTTTTTTTGCGTTGTTGTGTAAATGTTAACGTTAATGTTGCTTTTTAAACAAGCAAAATGTCATGCCTTTGCCATGACTGGCATGCCACTAGAAACATGTACACAACTCACATTTTTATTTGCATCTTGGATTAAAAACAAAAGTGCTACACAAGTGCTTTTTTTTTTTTTTTTTTTATAAACTTTTCAGCAGTTGCTTGTTGAATAAATGCTTTTTTTTTTTTTTCTCCTAATTGCCAGGTAAGGCAATTTGCTCATTTTGTGATTGCACTTGTGTCTGAGCAATCACTGTCATTCAGTGCAACCTATATTCATTCATTCATCTTCAGGAAGAACTTTGTCCTGATTAGGGTCAGACTGGATCCTGGAGCCGAACATTAAACAGGACACCAGATTATATATCTGACAGTACAACATGCTCCACCTAAAAAGTCTTGGAGCGACAGAAAAGTATCTAATCTGAAGCAGAAACAGAGAACAGGTCTGAACCTAGGGCGTAGAAACCATCACCGGCCCTGGTTCCTTCAGTGATCACATAGCTAAAGTTTTGGAGTTCCTGAAAAAGTTCCTGCTATTTCAATTTGGTCACTAATCGATACATTTGCATTATAATTGATTCCTTCTAGATCAGAGAAGTGCCACTGTTCTATCCAAAAACCTTATTAAACCTATTGCTGGACATTATTACACATTTCAGGCTTGTAGAACAAGACTACTGTATTTGAAGCTTGAAATGAGTACAAATGGCTTGAAATAGATTTAATACTCTTATATTTGGTTTATTTTTGGGTGTATTGTCGTATAATAAGAAATATTAGATACATTTCACTGTATCCAAGGTATTTCTACTAGTCATTTTTGCAGTGTGGTTCCAAAATGCTAAAATGTTCCTCGTCGGTTGTTTACCTTTTTTTTAGTGTGTGTGTGTGTGTGTGTGTGTGGTTTTTTTTTTTTTTTTTTTTTTTTCTCCTTTCTTTTTTAATGACGTTTAAGGCTGTGTATGTCTGTGTTTGTGTACCAGGTTGGCTCGGGGCCTGGTGTGGGCTTCAACGTGAACATGGCCTTCACAGGCGGTCTGGAGCCTCCCATGGGAGACGTGGACTATCTGGCTGCCTTCAGGTAACCGCCAGTGTTATTCTAGTTCTGACTGTATTTTCAGTTTATATTTTAAAATTAGTTTTTTATATATATATATATATATATATATATATATATATATATATATATATATATATATATATATATATATTTGAATGCTGTTTTGGTAGCTACATTTATTTTTTGGAGATTTTTATTTACTTTGTTTCATTTTTATTAATTTATATAAATTGAAAGGTATGGAGCCATTTTCAACACCAAGCAAGAAAAGCACGTATATTATTTACGTCTTCCTTTTATTTTATTTCAGTGATTTCCAGGTATTTTGGTACATTATTTTATTTTCAGTGGCATTTTCTATGAACCGGCATAACCTTGATAACAAGCCGTTTCTCTGTGGCTAACTAGGTGTGATGTTTTTTAATATCTTCCTTGTTATTCCTCCTTCGAGTGCTCGTGTCACTGCCAGCCTCACACTCTTGAGTGTTTATTTAAACCATGCGTGGTGCAGGTTTAGAGAGTGTCCTGCTGATAGACGGCAAGCTCTGGCCCCTGCAGCTAGTGCACTACTGGAAGATACAAGTAGACTTTAAACTTGTTTAAGGTACACTTTGTTTCCTCTTGTACTCTGCGTAAGCTTAAGGTCCCTAAGCTGTCTCATGCCTGCTACTCTGATGCCCAGAGAATATTGAAAGCAGTGGTGTCCATTACCCTGTTAAGACTTTCAAGTAGTGAGCATCTCACTGTATGCCTGAATTTTAAGGAAAGGTAAATTGGATCATTTGTTGCACTGCTGCATGTAAATAATGTCAAACTGCACAGAACTGCTGCACTGACTCCTGACTGAAAATGTGCGCATCGCCTACAACTTTCGCACAGATTTTCGACATCTAAGAGCGAATAAAAGAAAGTCGGAGAAGAAAGCTTCCAAAACAATGTCTTGTAACAATTTATTTAAGCACCGCCCCTCTTTTGGCCAGTGTCTTTTATCTGTGTACGGGGGCTGATGCGAGTCTTTGAGGATGTGCCAGTAGGTCTGAGCCCCATTAGCTCCGGTGTCTGGGACTATTAATAACCATCTCCCCCCAGAACGCCAGCACACGGCCCGTTTCAGACCTCTGCTTTGAAGAGGTCAATCCACAACAAACACGTTCACTCTGATCCTGCAGGCAGACAAGTGGCGTGACAAACAGCCTGCAGCACGTCTGCGATGAACCTGGTTGATCCGTGCTCATCCCTTTCTTCACCTCCCGCTCAGCACTCCAATCAGCTTTTGGTCCTGTCTTCCATTCTCTCAGGCACTGTAAATCTCCCTGCAGTGCATCACTGATAAACAGCACAGTTTCGGTCCGGCCTAAGCTCCGCACGCAGGGTCTAAGTGATGCCAGCTGCTTCACACACTGCATCACCCGGTTCTTTCTTTACTGAGGCCAGACGGGTAGCTTCCCACAGCACACTTCTTACACCGAGGGGTCCTGCGCACACGTTATATTCAGTCTGTTTATACCATGTCCTGCTGGCGTTTATCTCACTTTCGCTTGCACAGCAAAAGTCTTAACAGAAACGCATTCCATTAGCCTTACAAATGTCGGATCTGCCTTTCGTTACTTTTAATGCTCTTTTATTAGCCTTTAAGCAATTTATTTTCTGCATTTGTGGATGTCTCAGTGACTCCATATTTGCCATGACACAAGCAGGTAAGCCTTGCGCACCTACAGTAATTGTTTTGTATTCCAAACACTGCTTTTAGTTCAAAATGTGTATACAGAATTAGTGTACCATGGAATTCTCTATTCTGATTGGTCAGAAGGTGTCCATTCATTTTCTATAGCGGAAACTCTCAGAATGGTGCCGTCGGCATTATCGTACTTGTTGATATGGTGAATGAGGGGTTTCTTTCGAATTTTTGGAAGGAGTCTCCAGTGTCAGCACTTGAACAGTGAGGAAATTTGTGGGAATTTGTGGAACTGAGGAAATTTGGGGTTTCTCGATAACATGACAAGCTGCGTTATTTCAAGTGAGATAAAAGTTATACATGATAACAGGAACTAACTTGGTTTGTGGACGTTTCTCTATAATAGGTGTAACTATAAATGGATGAAAAGTATGATATGTCATTGTTTACGTCTCACAGTAGGCTAAGTGTTGAAACAATCATCTAACATTTGAAATGTAACCATCTTGATCAAAAGATGGAGGAAAAATAGTGTTATTGTTGGGAAATTTCATGTATCAGAAGTTTTTATTTTTTTAAATTCCCACCTGCACTGGCTGTTTGACCACCAGTTTCCTACTGCAACGTTTCATCCTATTGCATAGGGTTCCACATGTCCCACTGAAGTCTGGCATTAATGCGGACCTCTATGCTGATGTAAACAGCTGATGTATAATATTTGGACTCTGTGCAGCTAGCGGCATTACTCTGTAATCCTAAGGGAATACTGAGTGTTGTTGGCTGAGGAATATGAGGGATAACGTGTTGAAGTGTGAGTCAGGGTTAGTCACAGGAGCCCCAGTCTGCTGGAGCAGCAGTGTGTGGTACTGTGGTGTATGACTCTCGGAAGCACATTTTGCTGAGCCGCTGGATGATTCAGTCCGAGTTCACTTCACAACTCACTTCCTGCCTGCCGCCGCTCTGAACCTGGCACACAGCCCCATACAGTAAACCCATTCATACCGATCATGGTACCCGCAGCACTGTAACCTGGCCTGCTCTCCTCTTTGTTTCGTCCTCCTTCATTTCTCTTTTCTGCTCCTCTGCTCTCTATAACCTCCTCTCATTGGACAGTACAGTTCTACAATGAACAACATAATTAGCTTAGTTGTAAAGTAAACAGTTATCCAGTGTTTTGAAGAAAAGTTTGTGTAAACCTGACCATCACACCCATATGTGCTTGTTGAACATCGCATTCCAGTTCAGATGTTGGAAAGCTTTTCATTAGAGTTTGGAGCGTGGCTGTGGGGATTTGTGCTAATTCAGCCACAAGAGCATTAGTGAGGTCAGGCAGTGATGTTGAGTAAGGAGGCCTGGGGTGCAGTCGGTGTTCCAGTTCATCCCAAAGGTGTTGAGTGGGGTTGAGATCAGGGCTCTGTACAGGCCATTCGAATTCTCCCACTCCAACCTTAGCAGACCATGTCTTCATGGACCTCGCTTTGTCTTGCTGGAACAGGTTTGGCCCCCTTAGTTCCAGTGAAGGGAAATTGTAATGCTTCAGCATACAAAGACATCGTATGCAATTATGTGCTTCCAACTTTGCAACAGTTTGGGGAAGAACCACATAATGGGTGTGATGGTCAGGTGTCAAACTTTTGGCCATATAGTGTATATGTTTTCTGAATTTTAATATGTGATTATGAGAGTGTTAAATTTGGAGGAAATTGGCAAATTGGTATTCTATTTTCCCCAACAACTTCACTTTATATTTATTTTATTTTATTTTATTTATTTATTATTATTTATTTGTTTGTTTGTTTTAACCAAAGTTGTCAATGTCATCAGTTTAGTATTGGGAAGTTCAGGCATTGGTCAATTGGACTGTACCCTGTTGGAGAAGTAAAAGTGCTTATGCACTGACAAGTCTCTTCCTCCCTTTTGTCACTCTCGAGCAATCCCCTGCTATTCTTAATCAGTATACTTCTGGTTTGAAATGATTTTAAAACATTTTGTAAATCAACCTTGGCTACATGTAAATAATTTGCTGACTAAAGGCTATAATTGGCCTTGCACCCATGAAATCAAAGGACACTAGTTGATGCTAGTAGGAAACAATTAAATTCAATTTTATTTGTATAGCGCTTTTTACAATAGACATTGTCTCAAAGCAGCTTTACAGAAACATAAACACCGGATACAGATTTTAAGTGTGTGGATTTGTCCCTATTGAGCGAGCCGGTGGCGAGGAAAAACTCTGTAAGATGATATGAGGAAGAAACCTTGAGAGGAACCAGACTCAGAAGGGAACCCATCCTCATCTGGGTAACAACAGATAGTGTGAAAGTAAAAGGAAGTTCATTATGGTTTTTACATGAAGTCTTTGTTGAACTAGTCCACTGTTCACCAAAGGAGACCTGAGTGCAAAACTGCAGGTGGTAATTGCAGTCTCAAGGCCATAGCGGCAACAGTAGTCCCAGCAACCACAGCGAGAATGTCCATGTGGAATTGAGGTCCAAACTATTTCATGGTACTTCAAGTGGCACCATCCTAAGCAATCTCCAGGCTTTATCCTCCAGTTGATGAGAGCTCCATCCTGAGGTAGGGCATCCGAACGAACGGATCAGGCAGGTCCAGAGTGCACAAGGGTCAGGACCACTGGCATCTCCATAAAATCAGTGCTGCAGGTCTTAATCTTTTTACAAAACTATGGGAAATGTCTAAAGTATCAAGCCAGCATACTTATGTCCATCTTGTGTAATAACTTTCAGGTTGGACTTTAAGCACTAAAGAGGTTGGACTTATATTTTTTCTACAGTGCTGCATTTTATCTTGAAAGTAAATTATATAGGTTTGTCTAGCCAAGCTGAGCAAACTTACTGAAGATTTGCCTAATTTATTACCCAGAGCTTCTCAAATCTCCTCCAGTCCAGAAATAAGGGTTATCTTCAATCAGAAATCGCAAATAAATAAGTGCAACTACCCTAAGCCAATTTCCCATCCAGGGTGTATTTCCGTCTCATGTCCAGTGATCCCAGTATAAGGTCTGCTACCCTGACCAGGATAACAGTTACTGAAAATGAATGAATGAAAAAGCATTCACAGTAAAAAGCACATCTGTCCAGGACAGATGAGTTTGTTAATAGACACTTTAATCTTTATACACGGTTTAGTTTGATTTTCTCCTTTTTGCTGATGCACTCAGTCCACCACATGAAGGACTTGGCAATTATCTGATGCATTAAATCCATGTTCAGCAATTTTTGAGTTCCAACCCGTTGAAGGAACCATCCCCTTGCCAAAATCTTCCTTGCTCGTTCTCTCTTCTTCTCTCCCACTCTCTTTCAATCTCTTTCTCACTACCATGCCGCTCACATCATTCACACAGCACTGCACCCTTCTCTGAATTCTGATTTATCTCTCCCTTAAGACTGGAGAAGGAGAGCCTAACAGGCCATATATCTTTTCTTTTTGTCTCTGTCTTCCTGCTCTCTTGCACTCCTTCCCTTCTCTCTCTTTCCATCAACTACCATCAGTTTTTAATTCAAGTCTCTCTCTCTCTCTCTCTCTCTCTCTCTCTCTCTCTGCTTGGTAAATAATGCGTTATTGCAGTAATGATAAAGTCTGAATGGAAAAATCTGTATCCCACCAAACAGATGAGAGGAACAGATAAATAAAGGCTGCTCTGGTGTAAACAACCAACATCTTTCTCTCTTTTGTTTTCCCTCCCACTGTCTCCCTTTTTCTGCATTTTCCTTATTTCCCTCTCAGCTGTGTTTTTGTGGGCCATGTGAGACAATGCGTGCCTTGCAGGCAGCACCTTCTTATTTAGCTACACTCAGTGCCACGTTGCATTTACAGGGGATCAAGCTTGAGATGAAGAAAGAGGGAGAAAAAAGATAAGAAAATTGGCTCTAATGAAAACCAGAAGCCATGAGCATTCTCGCCATGAACTTGGAAAAGGAGAGGAGAATTGAAGTCTAATTCAAACCAGCTCTCTGCAATGCCAGATGACAAGGCTTTGAAGTGTTTTCCCCCTTCTTTTCCTTTTAGGTCTTTCTTGACTTTTTTTTTTTTTGTATAGGGGGAGAGATTGGAAAAGCCTTTGAGCCTGACAGATAGCCCTGGATAGCATTAACCCTTCGTTGGTCCTGGTGATTTTACAAGTGGGCCCCATTGTTTCCTCTAACCACTACTGGCCTCCCTCGTTTTGTGAATTAGACCGAATTGTAAGGATGAATCATTTTTTGACAGTATGTGGTCCCCTGTCCCACTTCTACTTCTCGCAATTTGTCTCGGTGCATTGCAGGAGAATCTGTAGAGGCCTTTGCTAATTAGCGCTCATAAATCTTCACCAACCATCTCTCATGATCCTGATGTCTTCTGCAGTGGATCAGCTGCTGTTTGGGTCTTCCATTGCAAACATTTTCCTCTGAGAGATCTTTAGTGATGATAATGGGAGGTGGATTAGAACATTTATTTTTAGTGGAACGGATGAGGCTTAATGAGAAGGACCTTGGCTTGTTTCTTGTCAGTGCCATGTGAAGAAGAAGAAGACCTTGTCAAATTCCAAACTGTGTGCGTTTGAAAGAGCATCTGTTCAATTGGAAATTGGATCAATTAGAAATTGGCCTGATCTCTATTTGCGGAAGCATCTTCATATCCTGTCGATACAAAACCTTCTGTTGTCTTCCAACAAGTTGCTCCTGCCAAGCCATGTTCCAGCTCTACATGCTACACGACTCTCACTCTTTCAAATGCACTGCCACTACCCATAAAATAAAAGAGGTAGAAAGATTATTTTACTCTCCAATGGCTATTTGGGCTCTGGGCAGCTTTTACAAGAAGTTGATTGATGATCCATGTCTAGCATTAGAACTGGTCCCAACCATCCATGCCTAGAATTTTGTCCCAACCATCAGAATTTCCAAAAGGATTCCTAGGTGAATACTCGTTTCCCAAAAATATCTTTCTTGGTTAAAAAATCACTGGGAGAGTCACTTTACCCTGATGATTTGGGGAAACCGAGGGAAAATTCCACATGAATTTCAGGATAACTGTTGGGAAAGTATATTGATGTCAGTTGTTTTATGACTAAGATGGGGTACTGTCATCTTTAGAGTAAAGGGCTTTGAGGTTCACTGATAAGCTCTTGGGAAAGAGAGGAAAGCCCATACGCTGTCAATGCATGTTCCTTTGGCCCTGGGAAAGCCACTGAGAGCGGCACAGTCTGTTCTTTTAGCACTGCAATAACCACTAAACACAGTGGGATACTGACAGTTGCTATTAATCCTGGCTCAGAAATGAGCTGGAAAAAAAGTCCAAGGAGAATTGTACTTTTTTATTTCTTGGTTCACACTTTTCAGTTATTGAAATATATGCTCTCAAGCCTTTCAGCATTAAATCATAGGGAACAATACCACTAATCAAGAAAAATACAATATAGCAACTTTCCAAGATCCTATTTCTATCCTTGAACAGTATTTTCTAATGCTGCCTTTTTTAAAGCATCCACTATTTTCTGATGGGGAACATTTATGGGCCTTTTTTAAGGTTTAGCGAGGACCCTGACTGTGTGGTATGAAGGATGAAGGAGTATGTTCCAGACCGATGAGGAGTCCTGGGTGAATGCTTAGTGATTATTAATATGGGTCTCTTTGACTTTACACGGCATGCTTTCTCTTTATGAGCCTTCTCTTCAAGAGGTGAGCTTAGCAGAAAAGCCTGGTGGATCTACGCAGATACCACTTCTGCTGTGTGTTTGTCTTTGCATTTTGATCACACAGAAGGTTAGACAGACTATAGGAAGCTTGGTAGTTTGGTAAGAAGTGTTCTCTGAGCGTATTCCACTGAAGGCCCTGACGGGCTGATTTCAAGGACGTCAAACCCAAGCCTGCTTTCTTACTCCTGTGGAAAAAGGTCGGAAAGACAAGGGTGACGCATGGAGAAGAGGGTTAAAAAAGGTGTTTTGGGATCTGTGAAGTGTGAGAGGCACATGTGTTCTGTGAGGGTCACAGCCTGCTTTGATTTATAGTTATTACATATCTGTGTGGTCCAGACAAGAAGTCATCCCCTTTCTGTTCATTTCATTTTGCTTAGAATCAGGAGTAAAGCAACAAGCTGAAGTCCCCTGATGGATAGCAAAGACCCAAGACTCCAGCTCCGTGGCTCATAAATCTCAGTATTTCCAATATAATAAGTGAAAGCTCTTTTCTTCTTCCCAGATCAAGAGAGTCCATGATTCATACATGCGCATTAATGCAGAATTTCCACACCCGTCACCATGAGATCGTGGCTGTGACTTATGGCAGGGCACTGCACGTTTTGGTGGGGGGTCCTTCGAGGGAATGTGATGATGTGAACACTTTTGATGGGTGCATGGCGCTAGCACGTCTCGCTGAGAACATCAAAGTGAGGCAGCGGGTTCGGTACCCACCCCACTGTTGGCGCTCCAAGTCTCGAATCCAGGTTTGTGGCAGCCATCGGCATGCCTGTGGCCTGCATGCAAAGCATCAAAGCTTTTGTGCATCATGCTCCAGACACAGGAGAAACACAGCCAGGCTTTGCTGTGGCTGTATAAGAGAAGCGTAGCGTCAGCAAGTGTCACCTGTGACAGAAAGTCTGCCTGAGGCTGCAGACAGCTGTAGAAAGAGACTTCTTTCGTGCTAACGAATAGGTTTTCCTTGTTTCTAGAGCTGGCTAAAATATTGACCTAAGACCATCAGTGGCCAGTCAACACTTTTTCCAAGCGACTGTTGTGAGACTGAATTTTTTTTTTTTTTATGTGTAGCCACAAAACAAGCCAAAACATGCAATGACCAGAGTCACTGTTGACTGTGAAAATATGAAGTATTTTCAGCTTGGAGGACTGTGATGCTCTGAAAACCACCATACTCCCCATATTCATTGGTATACCCACTGACATCCTCTTACCCACTCTTTCCTTGTTTTCATCAGTCCATCTTAGTTCCATCAACACACAAAAAGGTACGACATGGTAGAGCCACTGTAGAAACTTCCCTAAACACTAAATTCAGGTTGGAGATGTGAATGATATTGGGCTGTGTGCTACAAATGCAAACTATGCTAAGTGCAGAAGGGGATCTAAAGCATGAGGCTTGAGTGGACCTCAGCCATCTCAGGAGCCAGATCTCTCACACCAAGCCCATGCATTCAATGTACCATGTTCCAGGGGTCAGCAAAGTACAGCTTCCTACAGCTGCTCCAAAATAGGTGTCATGTTAGCCATTGCTGTTAATGCATAACATTCACATTTACATCTGAGACATGGCTATAGCTACAGCAGCCAAACTTCTTGAACCAAATCAAATAAACTGCCTATGTGACATGACCCCAAGCTGCACTAACAAGAACTGTGTTACATGGACTTAAACATCTTTGACAGTTATGGAACAGGATTGTGTTCCCCAGTACAAAAATAAAGCCAAGATTTGACGTCAGCATTTAGCCAAATCAGAATGAGGTAGATAGATTATTGTAGGATATGTAGTGTTCTTTAAGAATACACTTAAATCCATGACGGGTATTTACAGACTGACTTCAGCTGCGGTACTTGCGGACAGGTTTCAGCTGTGCAAGACCTACCCACATCTAAATAAAAGCAACACAAAGCCAGCCTATAATCTGCCTACACCTACACTGCAGCGGCGAACTGTGCTCCAACCAGATCCTCAGAGAGAGCTCTGACTGCAGCCCCACCAAACCCCAGGCAGATCCAGTTCCTCTCCAGCTGCAGGTCAGCCAGTGAAATGCAGCATCGTAATGTAGCTTAATATAGCCTCACAGCTGGCTGTGCTTCAGGGACACTGGAACCGGCCAGCCAGAGGTTATACTCATAAGCTCAGTCATAATATCCTCATGCCCAGGCAATACACATGCCTCATGCTGGCGTGTGCTCTGATATTCCTTACCCAATGATAACATTCACTATGCTTTATGGCATGAGAGTCAGACAGGGGAGCATATATTTGTTAACTTTAATAAAAGTTCTAGAGTGAGGGAGGACTGATGGGAGTGCTTTTATGCCATATGCCGTGCTCAGTCACGCTGTCATTGGGTCAGTACTGGACGCTGGGTGAGTCAAGCCGAGGAGCTGTGTGCATTGCAGGAATTGCTAGGAATCACAGCCTCACTGCAAAATGGGCCATTAAACCCACAGTCCTTCTATCAGTCACACATTGACACTGAGCCTGTAACTTGAAATCAATGTAAGTTGGTCCATCCCCCCTTTCACATGGCTGTGTACCAAATTAGATGTTGGTAGAAATTAGTCAATGGACTGAAGTGTCTATGGGTCCACGGTTGATACTAACTACATGGTTAACATATACGTTTGTATTTGTGCAATAACTGGTGCGGCTCAGTTCATCAGGAGAGAGGCTCTCTCAAACCCATGCAACGAAGTTCAGATCAACAAAGATCTGGTTGAGCTTTTAATAAGATAATAAAATAAATAAAAAACATAGCTGGTTTTTTCCCTGCATGTCTTGTTTTTTTGTAAACTTTTGTATTATTGCAGTTCTATGGTAGTAGCATGGTATGGTTTGCAGTTCTATGGTATGGTTTACAGTTCTGTGGTAGTTCTATGGTATGGTTTGCAATTCTGTGGTAGTTCTATGGTATTGTTTGTAGTTCTATGGTATTGGTTGCAGTTCTATTGTAGTTCTATGGTATTGGTAGCAGTTCTGTTGTAGTTATATGGTATGGTTTGTAGTTCTATGGTATTGGTTGTAGTTCTATGGTAGTTCTGTGGTATGGTTTGCAGTTATATGGTAGTTCAAATGATAAATTGAAAGGTCTTTGTGTGGTGCCTTAATTTGAAATTCACTCCAGTAATTTTTCATCTGAGTCAAAAAGGTGGTTTAAATGATCATTTTTGATTGCATTTGTATGTGTACATCGTGATGCATGGATTTGAGAGAGCTTCTCTCTTGTACTGCAGGGAGGTTGAGTATGTTGCCTGTTTTACCATTATCATGTAAGGTTTTGTTTTTGTTGTTTTTTCCCAAAATACCATGGTACACTGCTACATTTTTACTGTAATCATTACAGTAAAAGTTTTACCCCTGACTCTGCTACTAGTTTTAGAAGTGTTAGTCTATATATTGATACCTTGTTTTACTATTAAGTCTTACAGTAGACGTTAGGTATTTTGTTTATTATTTCTGAGTCAGTGTCCAGACTTTTGTGTAAAGGTTTTCTGCATCTAACTCTATGCTTGGCATTGATGTTTTATAAATAACTGTGATGGATTGTGGAATGATCATGTATGTCTTTATCTTCTTTGCAGAACGATAGTGATGCCTATTGCTAATGAGTTTGCACCTGATGTGGTTCTGGTTTCGTCGGGGTTCGATGCTGTGGAGGGCCACCCGCCACCACTGGGGGGATACAAACTCACAGCCAAGTGTGAGTAGCCAAGTACCCATCACTCTGACACTTTTACACTACAGCACACTACAGCACACTGCCTTTGCTCTCCTCTCACAAATCAGGCTTTTATGCAACATAACAAAAAATGAGTCATTAATATAGGGGTCTCTCTCTCTCGCCTTTTTTTCCTTACTGTCCATGTTTGTATCACCTCTTTCCTTTTTTGTGGCCTCTCTGTGTGGCCCTTCGAGAGGAGAGGAAAATCACACACTGCTTGGCAGAATCCAAAGATTTATTTTACGTGTCAGTTATTCCAGTTTTTCTAGATTTCGTGATGGCACACAAACAACAAGACCTTTATTCCACTTACAGAAATATGTAGTACATCAATCATTCTCATTTACACAAACAACCCTTAACTAAATATTCTACCTCAGTAAATAAATCTTATATCTAGTTTAAGTTTAAAATATGGGGAAACATGTAAAGTCCCAAGGTGTATCTTTTATCTTATTACAAATCCATCCTTATACAGTATGTTCAACCCTTTTTTTGTAGATTACATTTAACTCCAAAAATGACCTCATGTCAGTCCTTAGGCAAGTGCTTTAATGCATGTGTAGTGAAGAATAAACACTGGTTTGTTGTTGAGTGGAACCTTTGTTCACATTTTAGCCTGCGTTTGCACCAACGTTGCTGATTAAGTCCACTTTCAATCTGATTGTGATGCAGAATGATCTCATATCAGCCCAATAGCCTGTGACAAGACCCATTTTCCTCCACACACAAACACACATGCTTATCTGGACCTCTATAGAGCTGTATACACACACACACACACACACACACACACACACATGCTTATCAGGACCTCTATGGAACTGTACACACTCATGTTTATCTAGATATCTGTTGAACACATAAACATGTATATTCATGTATGCACACACCAATATAATTAACTATACTTTCTTTAATCTGGGTCTCAACAGAGGACCGTGCACACAGACACATATTTAGTGTTTCTGAACTACACCCACATTTTCTCCACACAGTGGCCTCTAATGAATTTCTGTCTAGTGCTCTATCTGTGAATTAAATCGGTTGTTTCATTGTGTGTGTACATACTGTTCCTACTTCATTATACCATGTTGTCCAGGCCTATTGCAAAACAGTACCTCCCTCACTTTTTTAATCTCATTCTCTCTTTTTCTTTCCCAAGCGCTGAAAGGGAATGTAACAGAGTATTTGGATGCTAAACTGGCTTCTTAGAGAAGTCTGAATTGGTTAGAACAGGATGCATATAGTCAAAGAAAGATCAAAAGCAGCCTGGAGCCGAAATCCTGAGCCACATTTATTAAAATGAAACCTGCCTTTTATTATATGTTTAGGCCCACTAAATCCTGGGTGCCTTCTTTGCAAAAGAAAAAAATATGATGTAATACCCTTCTTTTCCTCCTTCTCTTTCTTTTCCTTTTTGCCTCGTCCTTGGCTCCTTTGATGGAGGGCCAAGTGGCAAAGCTCTTGGGTAAGCTCTAAACACCACTCACACTTCCTTTCTCATTCTCTACAGGTTTTGGCTACCTGACCAAGCAGCTGATGGGCCTGGCCGGCGGCCGCCTGGTGCTCGCCCTTGAGGGGGGTCACGACCTCACTGCCATCTGCGATGCGTCTGAAGCATGTGTTTCTGCTTTGCTAGGAAACGAGGTAAGAACATACTGTAGAGCTGCACAAAATAGGGTCAGGGATTGTAGTGCAGTGAAGGAGTATAGATGCTCCTTCAGTCTGACAGGTAATACGAACTGGATTATAGGGCATGTTAAAGCCTTCGACAATAAACGTTTTCCATTCTGAGCACATTGTTGTGAATAAAAAGTCTGCCAGGTTTTGTAGCCTGGCACCAGAGTCACTGTAGTCTCATTTCCCTAGGAAGCATTGCATCACACTATAAAGTTACACTCTCTGAATATAGTGACCATTTAACTGCTCCTAAATGAAGCGAGTGGAAATGTGGTATCCTCACCGATTCATAGATAAAACTCGACACAAGAAACCTCTTACAGTAACATGCAAATAAATGCCTTCAAGAACATGACCAGTTTTGTACACTGAGTAAAGATTGTCATGGCTTTAAAGTATGGGTTTAACCATTTTTATTAATAAAATTTCAGTATCATGTTAGAGTCTGCCAAGTTTGCTTCTAAATGAACTGTCTTAGCATATTGAGCAAAATTTTTCATCCAATAAGAGATCTGTTGATTTTACTATTATGATTTAACTCCTTTAGAGATTTGAATAGATCAGGTCTTCAAAAATACAACCGATCAGCCATGACGTTATATCCACCGACAGGTGATGTGAATAACATTGATTATCTCATTACAGTGGCATCTGTCAAGGGTGGGATATATTAGGCAGCACGTGAACAGTCGGTTATTGAAGTTGATGTGTTGGAAGCAGGATAAAAAAAGGCAAGCTTAAGGATCTGAGCAAATTTGGGATGGCTAGACGACCGAGTCAGTGCATCTCCAAAACGGGAGGTCGTGTGAGTGTTCCCAGTATGCAGTGGTTATTGCCTATCAAGAGTGGTCCAAAGAAGGCCACCGGTGAACTGGCGACAGGGTCATGGGAGCCCAAGGCTCATTGATGCTCGTGGGGAGCGAAGGCTAGCTCGTCTTGTCCAATCCTACAGAAAAGCTACTGTAGCACAAGTTGCTGACAAAGTTAATGCTGGTTGTGATAGAAAATTGTCAGAACACCTTTCTGTCATAGCCAGCATTAATTTTGTCAGCGATTTGTGCTACAATTGCTCCATGGTCCAGTTCTGATGCTCACGTGCCCATTGTAGATGCTTTTTCTGTCTGTGGCTACGCAGCCCACTCTGATAGAAAGGTGTCAGAACACACAGTGCATCATAGGGGGGTGCGTATCTACAGATCTCTGTCCGCCACCGAAAGTGCCTACAACGGGCACGTGAGCAACAGGACTGGACCATGGAGCAATTGGAGAAGGTGGCCAGGTATGATAAATCGTGTTGGGGTTTTTTTTGTTTTTGTTTTTTGTTTTTGTTTTTTGTTTTTTTTTGGACAGCCTGGTGTGTGTGCATCGCTTAACTGGGGAAGAGATAGCACCGGGATGCACTAGAAGGCAAGCCAGTGGAGGAAGTGTGATGCTCTGGGCAATGTTCTGCTGGGAAATCTTGGGTCCTGGCATTCATGTGGATGTTACTTTGACGTACCACCTACCTAAACATTGTTGCAGACCAAGTACACCCCTTCATGGCAACAGTATTCCCTAATGTCTGTGGCCTCTTTCAGCATCCCTGCCACACTGCAAAAATTGTTCAGAAATGGTTTGAAGAACATGACATAGAGTTCAAGGTGTGGACTTAGCCTCCAAATTCCCCTGATCTCAAACCGATCAAGCATCTGTGGGATGTGCTGGACCAATAACTCCGATCCATGGACACACCACGTTGGACCTTACAGGACTTAAAGGATCCGCTGCTAACGTCTTGGTGCCAGATACCACAGCACACCTTCACAGGTCTTGTGGAGTCCATGCCTCGACGGGTCAGAGCTGTTTTAGTGGCACAAGTGGAATTTACTGTACACAATATTAGGCAGGTGATTGTTATGGCTGATCGCATGTATATTCTTTGTTTTGTAGCCTATTTAATTTTTCTTCTTTTTTAGCATTAGCAATTTGGTCAAGATATTTTAGTATACAAATCAATCATCCTGCTCTCTTAATTTATTTTTACACAATCTTACAACCTCTCCTCACTTGTCTCATCTTTGCTGAGCAGTGTAGGAGGAAGCTCCCACTGCAGAGGAGTAACAAGGAGTCAAGTTGAAAAATTGAAGGTTAATTGTGGAAGTGTTCCTTCTTGAACAGGCTGTTCTCTGTGATTCATGGCACACAAAGACTCTCACACACAATAAAATGCAGTCCTTTTTGTCATTGCTGTTCTGGTTAAAATATAAAACCCTGTTTAGACCCATGTATATTCTGTTGTGCATTGCTAGGTTTTGCACAAAGCTGTAAAAGGGTTTCATCTTGTTGAAGGAAATGTATATAGTTGACAGGACAGCTACTGATTAGGCAACAATGCTTGGGACATGAAGTATTTCATGGGCACGCCTTCATGATGTTTAATTGGCTGAAAAGAAAAGCTGCTAAAGCCATCTGCTCTAGCCCTGAGAGACCTTAAAGAACAACTAATGGCATCCTGCCCACAAGGAGAGAAAAATGAAATCAGCCTAGCTCAAACTCTTGGGCTCACTTTTCACTTTTTTAGCAGCAGGCTAAGATGAGCATTGTTAACAGAGTAACATGCTGTCACTCCAGCACTTTTCTCAGCCGGTTAAGATGACTATCTTGTTCGTTTTACTTTTAAGATGAGCTTGTGTGTATATATAGGCCTGGAATATAGGCTGTAATAACAGAGCGGTTTCCAGTCCATTGGATGAGGAGAGAAGTAAACAGGACAATAAGACTGGCTGTTGAAGCTTGTAAAGAAGTTGCCTGAGTGTGGAATTGTATTAGCCCTACAGGACAGAGATCTAGAGAAGTGGAGGCTAGAGGAAGGGCACGAAGTTGGTCCGCAGCTTAATATCAGTCAGTGTATTTGATTGGTTCGCAGCTTAGATATCAACCTCTCAAATATGGTAACAACAAATGTATATGGGTCTGCAGGAGAGGAAACGAGGAGCAGGTGAAGAAAGACAGAAAATGGAGACAACAGACGAGAGGAAAAGAGTGGGAGTGTTGTTAAATATAGAGCTACCACTGATCCAAAAAGCATCACTGCTGCTCTGTGGATATGATTCAGACACCTACAGTCATCATTCACCTTGGGGGTGTGATTGGGGTAGAATGTCAGATCTTTAAGTATTGTTAAAGACATGCTCTCTCGCTCTCTCGCTCTCTCTCTCGCTCTCTCGCTCTCTCTGCAGTCAAACAATGTCCCTATTCCACATCTGCAAGCTGTTAAGCTCACACTTTATGCACATGGGGTCACTAACAGAGAGCAAGATACAGAGATGAAGTAATCAAAGGAAATTAGGAATCATTTGAAGTCTAACGGAAGCCGTCATCATAAAACCGCACTAGAGTTATTGAGATATTGCTGTGAAACATTTTTGGTGGACCAAACACGCTTCTCTCACATATAATCGCATGCCTCCAAAGTCCTAAAATAACATCAGTGTTGTGACACCATCTCAGTACATAACATCTCAGTTCAACTCATCATGGCTCATTAGCTGAGTCCATCTGTTTTGCCGCCATGCAAAATACTACACGCGTCGCATGCCAAATTCAGACACACATGATTCATAAGTAACGCTGGTGTTTTTTGTGGCATGTGTCCATCAGAAACCTGGCAGGGGTTTTCTCAGTATCTGAACAAGTGAAAATCAGCAGTACATTTCATTCGATGACCCGAGCAACAAGTAATTTTGGATCCAAAACTCATGGTTGAAATCCCCAAACTCGATAACAGATCAAATAAACAGAGAGTAAGGCCTGTAATCAGAATTCAGGAAGCAAGTGTTTTATCATGGCCTTTACAAAGGCTTCAGTGTAATAGAGTTGGAATGCTGGCCACCATTTCATGATGAGGCAGATAGAACAAGAGAGGGAGTGTGTATATGTGTGGGTACACACACGCTCTGGAGTGTGTTGAATACTCTTATGGGAGCACAGCTGCTTCAGCTAGCCAGAGCCCTAAATTAACCCATCATACTCATACAGTCTCAAGCCTACACATTTTGATCCCTCCTGATGAGTCCTGGTGATCCACTCCTGAAGATTTCTCCTGGTTATCTCCTAATGCTTCATGCTGTTCGTCATAGAGAAGGAAGGCGAGGATGGTTTCCACCACTGCCTTCTCCTGTGTGACTGGTCATTATATGAAGCGTTTTACTGCTGGCTCCAGTGTGAGAAATATTCAGTTTTATTGGAAGGTAAAGCAATAAACATGTGGAGTCCCTGCTATAATGAGGATTTAGTTTCCTCTCCAGAAAAAAAGTTCAGATTAGGAGCGATGGCTGGCAATAAACTTTGCCACCACTGACCTGCCCCCCCCCCCTCCCCCCACCTCAGCTCTTCAGTGACTAATCAAAAGTATTTTCAGGTTAAATACTTCATGAATGATGCATGAGCTCTGATGTTAGTCAACTCTGAACTCATGACTAATTGGTGAATTTGCACTAACAGATGTTTCTCTCCAACTTGTGGCTCCCAGTAATTATTTGATAAACAACAACCTAATAGGCTAATTGTTACCAGTCACTGATTAGGTTATCCATGTGTTTACCCAGCAGTTATTGTAAACATGCATGGTTTTACCTTCGAGTCCCATCTCCATGTTCTACCCTTTGGAAATGTCCAAGGTCACAAATAATTTCATACAAGGTCACTTTGTGAATTAAATGTAATGTACAGTAATCAGATAGGGCAGACCTTGGAATGTTTCTAATAGCATAATAAGAGTCAGTAGCGTGAAATGTACATAATGTATTTAATTATTGATTCATAAATATTAACATATTGATATTCTCGAATGTTTATATCATACATTCTCTGAAATCTGTGTAAGATGTTCCCTTGGATTTGTGCCATGGGTTTAGATTTAGTGCTGTATTAGCAAAAGTGATTCTTTATCTCTGAAACTGTATGGGTCCTCTCACTTGGCTTGGTGAGTTGGAAGAACTCCAATGAACCCCTGTGTCATTGGGGCTGCCTTGCATTCCATACCTGTCGAGCTGCTTGGAGAGTGCTGACAAGACCCATTAATGTTTATAGCAATGCACCATGGTCATCTTTCAAACTGATGGACAGACCGGCCCCCACCGGCCTGTGCCAGAGCAGGTGAGGGTTACACTCTCAGCAGGGTCTGAAGGAGGGATGGGGCAATGGGGGGAGTAGCTAGGGGTTAGTAGGTCGAGGCTATGGTGAAGTGCAACGAGAGATTTCTGACGATGTGAGGAGATTGGCTGAGACTGGAAGTGAGCTACAGGGAAGCTGCACAGCAGGGCATCATGAGTAGATGACCACCTGGCTTTACAAACACAGAGATGACTGATTTCCTTACCACATGGGACTATGCATATGGGCACAAATCATGCCTGTTTGAATGAAAGCAGAACTGTCACCACACTAAAATGTCTGGTTATGGTGCACACTGTAGAGCACAGGTGCCAAACTCGAGAATGGGATTGGGCACTCTTCTCTTAGAGCTTGACATACTTCCACTCTGTTTAATGCCAGTGGCTCAACACTGAGCTCTATTGTCTGGCATGGGTGCTCTGTCAGACAGCCACAGCTCTTGGGCTTCACTTCAGCCTCACATTTAACTCTGGCTTTCCTCATCTGCAGTTGCAAGGTACTGGATGTGCATGGCAGACATCTACAAGTCAAGCACAAACACTTCTCCATTTAGTTCTTTTTCATTTGTAGATTATTGTTTGATTAGGAGAAACAGTGCTGTATTTGTATGGGACTGAATCTCACTGTAAATCTAATTCTCACATGGTATTTTTAAGGAGTGTTGCTAATCTCTCTTTTCTAGTCACAAAAAAACACCCATTTTGTAAGTCTGTAGAAGGAAAAGGCATGCTCTGTTTCCTTTCCTCCTTGGGCACTGTAACATTAGCCTCTGTTGTTTTTTTTGTTGTTGGGTTTTGTTTTTTTTTTTACATTTGCATCCTTTTTCATGCTGCCTGTAAGTCAGCCTTTCTTCTTCCTTGTATTTTCACATTGAAAGGTTTTGTTCATTACAGCTTTCAAGGCAGTGAAAATTAATTGTTCCACACCAGTGATGGATTATTGCCTCCTTGCCATTTTCTTTGGGATGTGGCCACACTTATGACCTTGAAATTCGACAAGGAACAAAACAGAGTATTGTGGACTGTTGTGTGTGCTGAGCCAGGATTGTTATGAGTGAAGTGTTAAGTCTTAACTAGGATATACAGTACCATAACACTACACTATCCTCACAGCCATATCACAGATTAGTGCCGGCTAACCACCAACACTACAGCAGCATTGCCGATAACCCTGCCAAACAGACAGCAGTCCTACAGATAACCCTGCCAGTCACACACCTGTCCTACAGATTACCTCCCAGACAGACACCTGTCCTACAACTAATCCTGCAAATAACCTTGACAAATGATCATGAGTTCTGCAGATAACCCTGTCAAACACACACCAGTCCTGCTGGACGGTCTTGCCCAACAGACACCAAGCTTGCATATAGCCCTATCAAATAGAAAACTGTCCTGCTGATAACCTTGCCAAATACACAGCTAGTCCTGCTGAGAACTCTGCCAGAAAGACATCAGCACTGCAGATAGCCCTGCAAAACACAATTGCTACCTCTGGCTGGACAAGAGTAAATTGTTAGCACTATTGCTAGGAGATATCCAGGAGACCATAATTGGTGATTTGGGTGGGAATGAGCTCTCAATTGTCTGTTAGTGACATACCACAATTGTGAGTGTGTGAGCTTAAGTATATGGGAAAAGGCCAATTAGCATGCTCTTCGAAGCAGGTTTCCCACCCTGGGTTTTACATGAGGAACAGTTTGAAAAAAAATACTTTTCCTGAGATGCCACCACTTGGGGTAAAATCCAGCTCTGCAACTATCCTTGCCAAGCTGTCACCAGCACTACAGCTGTAAAGGCAGAGAAGTATGCCAGTCTGTCACCTAGCAGTTGTTTTGCCAGTTAAAAGTTGATTAATTTGTTGGTTGAAATATGGCGAGAAACATTGTAAGACTGCATGCATGTAAGCACTGTTGATAATAAGACAGAAGAGTATGACTGTCCTAGTAGTGAAATATTGGACTGAATGTAGAGCCATGAAAAGTGTCAGTGATGTGATGTGATGTGAACTGTTTTCCCTAGTTGGAACCACTACCTGAGAAGGTTCTTCAACAGAGGCCCAATCTCAATGCTGTGCGCTCCATGGAGAAGGTTCTGGAAGCCCATAGTAAGTGGACATCTTGCACTTACAGTGCTGCAGAAAAAGTATTTGCCCCATACTGATTTCTTCTTGTTTTAGACATATCTTGTACTAGATTGTTTCAGAAATTCAAACAAAGGCAACTTGAGTAAACACAAAATACAGTTTTTAACTATAATGTTATTTGCTGAAGCAAAAAAGTTATCCAATACCAACTGGGCCTGTGTGAAAATGTATTTGCCCCCATAGTTACTAATTCCCCAAATCTATGAAACTGCATTCATAATGGGGTTCAGCTGGACTAGACGCAGCCAGGCCTGATTACTGCAAACCCTGTTCAATCAGATCAACACTTAAATAATTCAACAGCATGAAGTTGGTTAAAAGGTCTTACCCAGTAAAAAAAAACTATGCCAAGATTGAAAGAAATTCCAGAAATGATGAAGAAGAAGGTGATTGAAATACATCAGTCTGGGAAGGGTTACAAAGCTATTTCAAAGACTCTGGGACGCCAAGGATCCACAGTGAGAGGCGTTATCTCCAAATGGAAAAATTCTGCACAATAGTGAACCTTCCCAGAAGTGGCCGACCTTCCAAAATTCCTCCAAGAGCACAGCAACGACTCATCCAGCAAGTCAAAACATAGCCGAGGACATCAAAGGAACTGCAGGCCTCTCTTGCATCAATAAAGGTCACTGTTCATGACTCCACTATCAGAAAAACACTGGGCAAAAATGGCATCCATGGAAAAGTGGCGAGGTGAAAACCACTGCTAACCCAGAAGAACATTAAGGCTCATCTGAATTTTGCCAAAACACACCTTGATGATCCTCAGACCCTTTTGGGAGAATGTTCTGTGGATTGATGAGTCGAAAGTGGAACTGTTTGGAAGACGGGTCCCGTTACATCTGCCATAAATCAAACACAGAATTCCACAAAAAGAGCACCACACCTATGGTCAAGCATGGTGGTGGAAGTGTTATGGTGTGGGGATGCTTTACTGCTTCAGGGCCTGGGCAACTTTAAATAGTTGAGAAACGTGAATTCTGCTCTCTACCAGAAATTCCTAAAGGAGAACATCCAGTCTTCAGTCTGTAAGTTGAAACTCAAGTGTAACTGGATTATGCAGCAAGACAACAATCAAAAGCATAGGAGTAAGTCCTAGTCCTAGAAGTAAATGAAAGACTGATCTCCAGTTATCTGAAATGTTTAGTTGCAGTTATTGCTGCTAAAGGTGACACAACCAGATTGAAGTTTAAGTTTATCTCACATGGGTGATAGGTGTTGGATAACCTTTTTTTGCTTCAATAAAGGAAAAAAAACCTGTATTGTGTGTTTACTCAGGTTGCCTTTGTTTTATGTTGTATTTTGTTTGAAGATCTAAAACTATTTAGTATGAGATGTACACATTTACATTTATTCATTTAGCAGACGCTTTTATCCAAAGCGACTTACAAATGAGAAAATACAAGCAAAGCGATATATCAAGCAGAGAACAATACAAGTAGTGCTACCATACAAGATCCACAAAAACAGAAGAAATCAGCAAATACTTTTTCACACCACTCTTTGAATGTTTCATTTCTCAGCAGAACAATCTCTCAGTATTTGATGATGATTCTAAGCATTGTCCTCTGTTCCATGTGTGTTGAAGGTAAGTACTGGCGCTGTCTGCAGCGCAGTGTTTCGACGCTGGGCTACTCCCTGATCGAGGCTCAGAAGTGTGAGACAGAGGAGGCTGAGACTGTAACCGCCATGGCCTCATTGTCTGTAGCCACCAAGAACATGGGGAAACGGTAGGCTCTGTTGTTGAACTGCAGTAGTTTTATGTAGAAGTGGTGTAGTCGGTGACAAATAATGAGTTTGTATCTGTGTCGCAGGTCTGAAGAGGAGCCAATGGAGGAAGAACCACCACTGTAGATGACGGGTGACCAACTTGACTGGGTGACCTCCTTGGCTCACAGCCTCTCACTGGTGTGTGACCTCACTCTGCTCTCTCCATATGTTTCATTTTGGCCACTCCAGGCTCCATGGCACCGCCGCCTCTGAGTGCCTTTTCAGCACAGAAAGCAAAACAGACCGAAGACGTCTCCAAAAAAAAATCCAAGCACACCAGTGTGGAAAACCTCTGCAGTTTTAGTCTGTCTCTGTCTAGAGCAGGGTGTGTCCAGGCCTCCCTTCTGCTCTGTCTGCACAGACGACTGCTTTCAAACAGGATGTGGACTTGCGTCTCACTGCTTGAAGCGAGAGCTGGTGCTTTCAAAAGCAAACTCTTCTTTTCATGGCCACTAATGTCCGCATGGTCTCAACTGTGGACGTTGTCACGGCTGTGTCCTCGTCTGGTTTTATTTCTTGTCTCTTTGGTTGTTTTATTTGGTTTGTCTTTTCTTGAGGAGGAAAAAGTGACTGGTGCTGTTTCATTCCGAATTGGGAAATTCTTTGAAAGTTACTTCTGGATGCTTTGCGAGATGGTTGAGAGGAGAGGCCGGAGACATGGGCAGGGTGGGAGAGAGGTAGAAAATTTAGAGGATGTGTGGATGAAGGCTGACGAAGCAGCTTGTCTGAAACCCCTCTAACACACACACACAAGAGAGACACTGAGAGCTTGTGCCTTTTTTTACAGAGCTGGTGGATTTAATGATGATTTGAGAAGAACATTGCCTTAAACTAGTTCCATAAAGGGAAGGCCATCGGGTACTTCCGCCCCCTCCTTCATTTTTTTTCCAGGAGCGGAATGGCTGGAGGCCTGAAGGACAGAAATCCCTTTGCATGTTTACCAGGAATGTCCTGCAGACTTGTGCGTGTCTCACACACATTATCATCATTTTATTGGCGATTTATTTTTCCTCTGCATTTTTTCGATACTTGCTTTGGACTTAACTTTTAAATAACCAAGAAGGTAGTTGCCAGCCATATCCAGGCAAACATCGTTGGAGCAGTTTTCAATTGATTCTTTAGTACTTTTGAGAGCAAGTACAGCCCAATGTAGCTACTTGTTCAAACTCTATGACCAAATCGATACATCCGTCTCCGTTAACTAGCATGCACTGTTACTGAACACCATTCCCAGTAGACCAGTAGAGGAACACAAACTAAAAGCATGAGATATTACCAGTACTTCAGTGCCACTAACTGCAGGCATACATGATAGGACTGTTAACATGTTTATCTTCTTCTACAACTTGGTGTGGTTTATGAGAAAAGTTGAACGATTGAACTATTTATATTTTTCATGTATTTCTCACGGCAGACGTTAGACGTTTTATAGGTACTGTTTGAATGTCACAGTGTTCATATTCGATTCAATTAATAGTGCTAGCTAATCACCGATAATAACCTTCTGTCCAGATGGCCAGTTTTCATTGACATCTTTCAACTATGAGCATAAGGGCTGGAAAACAATTTTAAAATATACCGTTGAGCCTTCAGATGTTCCAGCAGATCGATTCGGTGCTGGTGCCCAGCATGATGTTTCCTAGCAGCACTGCAGTGGACGTCCCTACAGATTTCACTACAGGCAGGTGCTACTGTCTGAGTGAGTGTGAGTGTGAGTGTGCGTGTGTGTGTGAGCGTACGTGTGTGTGTTACGCAATCCAGGAAGTAATTGGACCACCAGCCTTCACCCTGATAATGATGCTAAAACCATGGAGATGGCTGTGACACTCCTCGCATGAGTCTCTGAGCTGAGTGCATACTGTAGGTATGGAGCACATGCATGGCAGCATATGTATGCATTTTAATGGTCCATTTACTTGTGTGTGTGCGTGTGTGCGTGTGTGTGTGTGTGTGTGTGTGTGTGTGTATATATATATATATATATATATATATATATATATATATATATATATATATATATATATATATATATATATATATATATATATATATAAAGGATAAAATCTACACAAGCATGCTCGCTGACGACTTCATTCACTTTGACACTGATTGAACACATCACACTGTGGACTGATGTAGATGGGCTAATTTGTTTGAAAACCCCAACTCATGTTCAGCCGCTTGGCAACTACCTTTGTCATTGTATGAACTTACGATTCTTTTTTAATATTCTCATACGCAAGGTGGGAGAAGGGCATATTAACGAAGGAGACATGACTTGCAGTCACAATTGTTCTTAAAGTCTTATTGGTATACCGCATGACTACTCCATTCTGCCAGTTTTGCCTGGTTTTTTTTTTTTTTCCTTGTCATCTCAAATCTTTTTCTTTTTTTTTATACTTATTTTATTTTTGTTTGGTTTTTTTTTTTTTTTTTTTCTTTTTCATTTTTGATTATCGTTTCCCTGTTACACTCTGTACAGTTGACAATGTTGTTTTACATGCTTAGAGATCGTAGTTCTCTTAGAGAGCAGCCTTTTACACACATGCTGGGGTTCTGGTTTTCTTTGGGAGGGTGAAATTGAGATTTTTACTTTGTATAATGATTCCAACAATTGTGTATTTACTATATGTTCTGTTTATAGTAGATTTATATATAAAAAATGATCTATAGATATATATTATAAAAAAAAAAAAATTACAATCATGTTTGGAGAAAAAAAAAAATCTTTTGGAAGTGCAAGGTGATATGCTCATATATCTGCTCAGTCTACACACTCTTCTGTCCTCCTGGCTGCTGTTGGTTTAGCACTGCGCTGGTTCTACATATACAGTCTCATGGCACTTCATAATGCAGCGACTTTAATGCATAATATCTACTGAAAACACAAGCTACGGTCTTGCTCAGTGAATGTTCTGGCAAGTTTGTCAGTTTAGACCAAATGAAATTTAGTTCTCTGTTTGATGCATCGAAATTCTCAGTGCAGTTGATTGTGTATTACGCAGCTGCTTGTCTTAAAAGCACTTGAAGTAAGATGTACTTGTTATTGTTGTACTGTAGCATGAACACTTTAAAAAAAAAAAAAAAAAAAAAATTTTAAAAAAACCAACAAAAAAAAAACCACACACACAAAAAAAAAACAAAGCTGCAGTGTTTCTAAGTTTGTTTCACACACCAGTTCTTTTATTGATTGAATCGCACTAAAAATGTCATTGATTGAGCGTTTCGCTGAAGCTTTAATCAGTGTTCTTAATGAAGTAGCGGCTTCGATGGCTCGCTTGACCAGAACTCTCACATCACTTTGCAATAACAGTCTGAACTATGGCAGCCATTTTCTTTCTTTCTTTCTTTTTTTTTTTTCTCCTCAAACAGAATCTTTGTCTATCTGGTTTCTCAACCCAGCATCCGGATAAACAACAACAAAAACATTCCATTTATTTTCATTTTGTTCCCATTTATTCGACCATTTGTCATTCCTGCTAATTTGCCATTAAATCTGGGCCTAGCTTGTTTATTCAAAGGCCTGGGTAAATTTCTCTATCGTTCTCTTTGCTCCACCTCTGCATGGTTTATGTGTCGGCATGCCTGTCTGTCCTTGTAACATATTTGCACAACCGATGAGCACTGTAGGACGAGACTTTTCCAGCATCGGAGAACGGCTTGGGACACGACTGCTTTCTTGTCTGTTCTGTGGTCAGGAAGCAGAAAGAACGATGCTCCTTGTGTCCAACATGTGCTTTTTACTTGTTTAAAAAAAAAAAAAAAAAAAAAAAAAAAAAAAGGAATAGAGAAAGCTAAACAATTTCAAAACATTTGAATATTTTACGAAACAAAACTATCTAGCACTTGTGACATACAGACAACAGATTTTATTGTATTTATGTAGAACTTTGTTTTAGGTGAACTACACACTACATATTATGCCTGTGTGATTTTTTTTTTTTTTAATATATATATATATATATATATATATATATATATATATATATATATATATATATATATATATATATATATATATATATAATATTTTATTTTATTTTTTTCCCTCTCCTCCTTTGGATGTACTTTTGGGTTGAGTGGAGAGCATCTGGAGTCATCAAAGGGCTTTTTCCAGATGTTTGACAGGTATGTCATCCTCAGCCTGTACTTCCCTTTATAGCCAGTAATATATCTATGACCACTGTGGCTCGAGAGCAGTTCTAGGTTTACAGATGTAAGAAATGCATATTATTTTTATCACTTTGTTTTGATTTTGTTTCCATTGTTACAGAAGACATTTTCTTGGGACCTTTGCTATTAACATTTGTCTTTGACATCAACTATAAAGTATCTTGTTTTGGAAAAACCACAATGTCTTGTTGTTTTATTACACCAACCACATTTGGTCAAGAAATCTTCCTTTGAAAAGAAGCATTCACGTACACATAATGTACTTGAAAGTATACCTTTGTACATTCTCAGAATGGTTGCTAGTGTTTTTTCTGTGATTTTGTCAAATTCTTGATCACAACCTATTGCAATTGATAAAGACAAAAAGAAGAAACACACTTGTTTTCAATTGGATTTTAAGCTATTTAATACTGTCGGAACACGTTATCGCTGTTTTCCCCCCCATCAGCTTTGCACCACGGTGGCTGTTAGTTTAGCATTTAATTCAAACATGAAGCAGCATCTATTCTAAAGGTTGCAGGACTGCACAAATGATTGTATGTTGATAATGAAATATTGATATTTCCAAAGATGAAAAGATCATTTGGTACTGCATATTTTATATTGTTACATGAGTTTCTAGTTATACATTGGCATAAAATGCTTCCAGGTAGAGATGTACATGGTCTTTTATTTACAGATATGAAGCTCGCCGGACAAAGCAAGTCCACATTCATTACTGTGGGAGCATATTGGGTCTCACTTTTACCGATATTATTCGTTCATCTTCACTAAATACTTCATCCTGGTGAGGATATTGTTGACATTTTGGGATTCATTAGAAAATGTCACATAAACAAAAATGCTAACCATGTGAGAGGGTGGGATTGGTCCGATTCCTCCAGGAGAGGGATTAAATAAACAGTCCCATGCACAGCACTAAAATAATCCGAACACATTGAGTGTGATGTGGTTAGTCTGAGTGCAATGCTGGCACTTGTTAATAAATCACAGGTGTTCCTGCAAATGTAGCAGTCAGTATATTAAGTATACGTATACAGTATTTTAATATACAACAGTACATCAGAGATTCAGGGAGAATAATACCACTCATTTTTTTTTGTCATACTAATTTAAACCACACTAAATAATTTTGGGTTTCATGTTGCCTTTGAGAAGCTCCAGCTGTGGATATTTTGCTCTGCAAAGATGTCCAATTGTACAGGTTTATTGGCATCACCAATTGAAAGGTCACATGAAGTCCACTCTGTTTTGCTGTGGTAGATGGAAAGGTCATGCTGTGTGTAACCCAGTGTTTCTCAATCCCAGTCCTGAAGTCTCTCTGACCTGCACAGCTCTGTTTGCTCTGATTATACTCATAATTATTGGCCCTTCATGATCAGCATCAGGTGTTTCCCAAGACTGGGATCAACAGCTGTGTTCTCTCACGTTCACGTTTCTTTCTCAGTGGAAGACGGTATATACAGTGTATTCAAAACGTATTCACACCCCTTCATTTTTACACATTTATGTTGTAGCCTTATGCTAAAATGCTTTGCATTTTTCCCCCCACATCAATCTACACTCCATACCACATACTGACAAAAATAAAAGCCAGATTTGTGATAGCTTTGCAAATTTATTGAAGAAAAGGTGGGGAAATTGACTGGACATGGAATTTGAAGGAAAAAAAAAAAAAAAAGTCAAATTCCAAGCAGCCTTGCCTGTGTCTTGAACTGAGGAGAGGCTTCTGTCTGGCCACTCTGCCATAAAGCCCAGATTGGCGGAATGTTGAAGTGATGGTCAGCTGTTAGATCTTCTACTGTATAGACAGGTATGTGCTTTTCCAAATCATGTCCAATCAATTTACCACAGATGGACTCCAATCAAAGTGTAAACAGCTGAAAGATGGCCCTGAGAAATGGGATTGACCTGAGCTGAATGTCAAGTGTCTAAATATTTGTGTCAATGTGATATTTCAGTTTTTTCTTTTTAATAAATTTGCAAAGTTTTCACACATCTGTTTGTTTGTTTTTACTTTGTCATCATGGGGTATGGAGTGTAGATTGATGTGTGAGGGGGCTGGATGTAAAGCATTTTAGCATAAGTAAATGTTCTGTACTTATATAGCGCTTTTATCCAAAGTGCTTTACACTGGCTCATTCACCCATTCACATACTCACACACCAATGGTAGCAGAGCTGCCATGCAAGGCGCTAACTTGCCTTCGGGAGCAACTTGGGGTTCGGTGTCTTGCCCAAGGACACTTCGGCATGTAGAGTCATGTGGGCCAGGAATCGAACCGCCAACCCTACGATTAGTGGACAACCCACTCTACCACCTGAGTCACAGCCGCCCAGCATAAGGCTGCAACATAATAAAATGTGGGAGAAATGGAGTCTGAATACTTTCTGAACGCACTGTAACTCATCTGTGTTGTCAAAATATTTCATTTAGTGACTATATGTTTATACTGTGATCTGTCTGAGTATGTTAGAAAGTATTGTGGGTATCATCAGTACTTCTGAAACACTGACTGACGTCACTGTTACTCTGACAAGCAGCTGACTCTATTTTAAAATCTATTTTTACACATATTGCTTTATTTACTTCTACCCCTTGTTAAATCATTCATTTTTCTAAGGTATAAGATGTATTGAAACCAGGGTTTCTTAGGATTTAAATGTAGCACAATATCCATTAAATATTTATTTCTTAATCGAGAAGTATTTTACAACAGAGTTTTCACTTTAGGTTGTTTCCCCAGACATTTCGCTTTTATTTAGAAAGTTGGATTAGCAGCAAGGAGCTCAGCCTACTGGGGTTTTTTTTTTCTCTCTCTCTCTCTCTCTCTCTCTCTCTCTCTCTCTCTCTCTTTCTCTTTCTTTCTCTGTTTCTATATCTGTTTCTCTCTCTGGCTCTCTCTTTCTCTCTCTCTATCTCTCTCTTTCTTTCTCTCTCTGTCTCTCTCTTTCTTCCTCTCTCTCTTTTTTGCTTGTCTGTCTGTCTGTCTGTCTGTCTGTCTGTTTCTCTCTTTCTCTCTCTCTTTCCTTCTCTCTCTCTCTCTCTTTACTTCTTTGTAGCGTGTGTCTCTGTGAACGTGTAGCTGAATGGATGTAGCTCCCCTGGCTATTATTTTTTGTTTATTGTAGTTCTAAGCATAATTGACTGGTCACTTTTAATTGAGTGGATTTAATCCAAAAGTCAAAACATAACATGAATTAGCATGAATTTAACTGCAGTTTTAATAAAATGAAAAATCTTAATATGATAAAAATATTTACAATCATTTTTATATTATTGAGGAATGTAACACTAACATCAAATCAGGCATGTTTCAATGTTATTACATGAAAAAATAAACTTTTTTTTTCTTTTCTTTTTTTTTTTTTTTACCATATTTAATTAATATTTTTGTGTGAGCCAGAATCAGAATTCCACGGTCATGATTGGCCTTATAAGTCAAATTTAAATTGTTGGATCATGTTTTAAACTGAATCTGTTTTGAAATTTTAAGGTAAAACATGGCATTATTCCATTTAATCAAAAAAAAAAAAAAAATGATAGAAGCCTGAAAATATAAATGCCTGCATTGCTTTCTATGACCAGCGGAGGGTAGCAGAGAGGCCCGGGCCTAGACTCATGCCAAAGATTACCAACAATTCTGTGTGAGACATGGCTCAGATATGTCTAAATAAGCAGATACTTGTCAGAACAACAGCTGATAAAAAGAAACAACAAACAGAAAAAGCAGCTGATCTGTAAAGCCATATTCAAATAAACAGTATTGTGATGAATTCTGCTTTGTTTGCCAAACTAAAGTCTTTTGTCTTGCTTTAAAACTCGGAATACGCAAGTGTAGGCCTGTGTTATAACTCGAGATGTTTAAATGTTCATAAATCTGAATGTCTGAGATGTGTGATAGGGAATACAAATGGACTCAGACGCATAGCTAAACAAACAGAGACACAAGGGACAATATTTACTGTTTTAGCAGTCATTAAAGTCATGCCTTCAGGCAGGACAAATGTGGACAAAGGAGACATGAAGTTGGGGAATGTGTTTATTTTTCAGGACATTTAGGAGCCGAGGTGCTGTTAAAGCCAGTGAAACTGTTAAACAGATCATCAGTAGTTGCCTGTTGACCATACTGGCTAACCTCATAACCCCTGCCCTATAGCTTGGGGTTAGATAAACCCAGGAGCAGCTCTGCACTTGATTTGAGACACCCTGGCTTTTTTCTAATCAAGGGCCCTGTAAAACTTCAATTCCGTAATAAAACCTCAACATGGAATTGAATCGTGACATAGTAAAGACATCCCAGTTATTTTCTTCACCACAATGACTGTCCTGACTGTGGTCCCAGTTCTCTCTCTCTCATGCTATGTGTTCTTGCTTTCTTCAGCTCATCGTCTTCAGTAAGGCCACTCAGTCTATCATTAGCATCTCCTATATTAGCTGCTTCTTTCAGAGCATCTTTCAGTACACTGCTCTAGTTTTTAATTGTGGTGATGAATAGTGGTGGAGGCCCATTGCATCTCTACGCCAAATTACAGTTCAGACCTTCCAAGTTGTTTTGATAGGACCTAGGAAACAGCTCATGTGCAAGTGAGGGAGGCTGGGTTGTAGTTCTCGTAGCCAACCTTGGTCTCAAGACCACTGTACCACCCCGCAGGCCTGAGCCAATTTTGTCTGAATCTTGCCTTGGTCTTGATCATAATTCTTGAAAATGGGCAAAATAAAGATGATACTCCAAATTCCACCAAAGAAGTTCATTACATTGTAATATTTGTTCATGATACATGATCAGCTTTGCTGTTTATCTAGCTTTGCCTGCTTTTGCTTCAACACAGTCTGCTTAGCGCAGCAGTCATAGGTGTAGCTTACACTGGGGAGACTGGGACTTTTTAGTGTTTTGTGTAACATGTCAAGATCTGGCTACTGGTAGAGCAACTTGTGAAGGGTGCTTGGACCCCGCATATTGCTGCTTGTACTGGATTGCAGATTGGTGCATTTAATTTGACTTTTCCCAGTCATCATTCCTGATTCCAGCGCTTTTCAAAATAAAGTTACACCCCTGGCAGCAATGTTGACATCCTTATTTGTTGATGATGGAGTTTGGATTTTTTTTTTAACCACAAAGAATTTTCCGTTGGAAATAAGAAATAATGCAGGAGTTTGTTGGTATGAGTTCGTTCTTTCTTTTCTTTCTTTCTTTCTTTCTTTCTTTCTTTCAACTCGACTGAGACCGTATTGACTTGGACACACATTTAACTTCTTCTAAATAAATGGATCTTTTCTCTACAGGTTCTCAGTTCAGGTTCAGTGACATTAATTCTTCATCTGGTTTTAAGATCTGAGTCAAGGTGCTTGTGGTTTTTGCTCTGTGCTATTGCTTTACTGATACTCAGATATTCCAGACAGCTATTTGGATCATTTATCAGAGAGCAGCTATGTGCTGTTTTTGTAGATCGACTGACCAGTCTTGCTTGGGTCTTGGCCTCGTGTATGCCGTGTTTGGAAAGCTGGGCTACGTTTGCTTGTCTTGCTGTGTGTTTAGTCTAGAAAGCAGCACCCAGCTTGCAAAGGCACGGCAAGAGCATATTTGCCTACTGACCCATCGCTGCGTGTTCTCAGGTAAGACTTCACAGCCGGAATGTGGCACAGCACTGAAGGTCATGCTATGGGAGGAAAAAAAAAACCCGACAACAGTGAAAATGTGATCACAGCACTCACAGTACATCTGCTCTTCACCTCCTGAGAGAACGGTAAATAATCAGCCTTCAAACAATGCTTTCCACTGTCTGCTCTGTCTGTGGGCATTAAGAGAGATTCAGCAGGCTTTATGCAAGGCAGAATGTCTCGCACACACATACACAGAGGAAGGTGGCCCTTAGGCAGTGCAAGCCATATTTTTCACATTAACTACATGTTCACCTTTGTGAAAGCCCACACAAATTTAAACCGCATCGATTTCTGTCTGTTGTGTTCACTTGCCTTATAAAGGTGACCTGCTACCTTCCTGCTGTATGAGATGAAACAGGGAGTGAGGAAAAGCTCAACCCCCTCACAGCTATTTTCATTTCAGCTCCATCTCTATGACCAGCTTCTCCATTCAACCCCCACCCCACATTACACCACCCCACACCCCCCAAGTGTAGCTAACCTTGTAAAAGAGACTTCGTTTTTATCCTAAAGACTCCACATCAGGAATGCATTAGCACATACTGTGCAGTAATCTGTTCAGGACTGCTTCCCTGTCCACAACAACAAACACACTCTCCAGTGCTTCACACGTTAGTGTCAAAGTGGACTTTCTGCTTTAATAATATCAGGGAGCAAAATGATTGCTTTGGATAATTCTTACACTGAATCGTTTAAATGCATTGAATTAAGGTGTTTTTTTTTGTTTGTTTTTTTCATCTGTAAATTCCAGTATAGGTAATATCACAGTCATAGCATTATCCTTTTATAAGAAAGCATCTGAGGTAGCACATCATGATTGTGCCCCCTTAACAAAATTCAGCAAACCTTTGACCTATATTTAGCTATGAGCTGTGGTGTTCTCTCACATACAATATATTAGTAAAGTTATTTTTTTCTTGACACGTCTAACCCCAAGGTGACTGTGTGTTGCACTTTATTTTTATCGGTTTCATTAGTGATTCCACAGAGCGCCACATTTCTGATTGTAAAAAGGTCATGTGTCAGTGCTGATGTGTGTAGTGCAGCAGGTGGTGAGACTCAGAAGTCAGGAATCAGAAAGTGCTGACACAAGGAAACTGACTTGGTAAGTGAAGCTTACAATGTGTACACAGAAATTACATAAAGATGCACAATAATAAGAATAAAATAAAATAAAGAAGACATAATAAGCCTAAGGCAGAATAGAAATGATAGACTTTTCAGAATGAAAAGTACTATACAGTGGATATGAAAAGTCTACACACCCCTTTTAAAATAGCAGGTTTTTGTGAAACTGAGTTAAATCATGTCAGAACCATTTTCATGTTTATTGTGAAATTGCAACATGTAAACATCAATTGTCAAACAACCAGAAAAGCAAAAAAACTTCCAATACCTAGCTTGCATAAGTGTGTACACCCTTAATTAGTATACACGCGGTGGCTTAGTGGTTAGCATGTTTGCGTCACACTGCAAGGATCAGGGTTCGATTCCCGCGGCTCTGTGTGTGCGAAGTGTGCATGTTCTCCCTGTACTGTGGGGGTTTCCTCTGGGTACTCCGGTTTCCTCCCCCAGTCCAAAGACTAGTCCAATCAATGGCATGAATGGCATGCCTAAAGTGAATGTGTGTGATTGTGTGCCCGGGATAGGCCCTCCTTGGGATAAAGGAGTAAGCGGTTGAAGATGGATGGATAATGTACACCTAATTTGACTACAGCTGTGCCTGTAGGATTTTCCTGACATCTTCTTGGTAACATCTAACTGGAAAAGTACAAAGAGTTTACAAAACAGGTTATTTTTCATTGCTGAAAAATAACAATCAGAAGAGGTTTACAAACAATTTCCAAGGCATTGAATATACCATGGTATAATGTAAAGATAATAATCAACTAGTGGAGAAAATATGGCATGACAGGGACACTACTACGAACAGAACATCCCTCTAAAATTGATTAGAAAATCAGGAGAAAACTGGTCAGGGAGGCTGCCAAGAGGTCTACAGCGACATTAAAAGAATTGCAGCAATTTCTCACAAGTATTGGTTGCTCTCTAGATGTGACAACAATCTCTGGGCTATGGGGTAGGGTGGCAAGACAGATGCCTTTTTTAACTAAATAATAAATAAAAAAAATACATCCAATCTCCCAAAACCATGTGGAATAATGTGTTATGTTCTGATGTGACCAAAGTTTCACTTTTTAGCCATAATACCAGAGGATATGTTTGGCACAAAAAAACCCCCCAAAAAACTGCACAGCACATCACCAAAAGAACACCATCCCCATGGGGGAGGATGGTGGTGGCAGCATCATCCTTTCTGGCTGTCTTTCTTCAGCTGGAACTGGGGCTTTAATCAGGGTGGAGGGAATAATGAATAACTCTAAATACCTGTCAGTTTTGGTGCAAAACCTTAAAATTTCTGCTAAAACACTTTCACCTTTCAGCATGACGATGACCCAAAGCAAACCTCCACATCAACAAAGGAATAGCTTCACCAAAACAAGTTCGAAGTTTTGGAACGGCCCAGACCTAAATCCAATCAAAGATCTGTGTGGGGACGTGAAGACGACTGTGCACAGGAGATGCCCAGCCAATCTGACACTTAGAGTTTTGCAACGAAGAATGGCCAAAGTGATTGACTTTTACTGAAAAAGATTGAATGCTGTCATAAAATCTAAAGTTGTTTCAGCTAAGAATTAGTTTAGGGGTGTGCACACTTACGCAACCAGGTTAATGTACATTTTATTTTTCCCCCTGAAATGATTCCTACTATTTTTCACTTTAATTAATAGGTTAGTTTCTTTTTTTTTTACATCACAAAAACAGCCATTTTAGCAGAGGTGTGTAGATCCACCGTAGTTACATTAGTTTGATTACACATCAAGTAAGAACTTTGTTTAGCAAAAGTCAGTAAGTAGTTTTTCTGTCTCTGGTTGTTGAATGAGAGAGAAAAAAAACTGCTGGTGACTGCTGCCTACTTTTCCATCAGGAAATTATGAATAAACAACTCATCAGCCAGAAGCATTATTTTCTTGTCTCAGGTGCCCAGGCTATTGATTTTATTTTTATATGTCCATTGAAATAATATATTTTTTGGCTAGTTAGCACAACTGAGAACTGTCTCAATTAAGTGTTAACATGCACTCTTTCTCTGGCTCTTTCTCTCAGCATTTCACACACAGAGGTGAAATATGTGTCTTGTGAATGAGAAAAGATAAAGTTTAAGTTATCCAGCCATATGTAATATGGTAATTTATTCACTGTAGTTAATTAGGCAGTGTGCTAGTTTTCCAATTTCACTTAAAAAATTATAATAATGGTACTAGAAAATGTTTTTAAATGATGTCTCGGAATGTCTTTTCCAATTTTCAAAAAAAAAAAAAATCCATTTGAAAAAAAAGATGTGGAAGGAAGTGATTGTTCAGCTTATCATAGCAGCGGTTAATCTATTATTAATCTGGAATGATTGGAAAATTGAGACCTTGGAATACTAGAGTACTATCTGACATTTTCTGGCAGAAATGAGTTAACGTTATAAATTAGTTATTTTAATTAACCTTAATACAGTATGTTACATTTAATGCCAAAATATTGATTTGAAGTATAAAAAGTATTAAGTATTGTGTATGCTTTAAATCCAAGGTCTTAAGTGACATGTTAAATTTCCTGAGATTTAAATGAATAGAGGCAGAATAATTTAGGCTACTATATGTATGTTGTTGATTATTTATTTGTACAGTACTTGGGACTTTCAGTAACATCAGTGGTTATATATTGTTTAGTTCATTTAATTACAGACAGAGGATGAAATACTTGCTAAAAATTAAAAAAAAAAAAAAAAAAAAAAAGGAAGAGAGAAACACATACACATACACACATAAGTGAAGCTCCTCTTCAAGTAGGAAATGTTCTTGGATTCCTTACTGCCCTGAATTATGTTACATGTCCCTTGAAACTGCTTCAACATCAATTTTGCGTTTGTGTGTGACACGGTGAGACGGCTCCTCTGGTAGCATGACCTTGCTGACCCAGAGTGACCTCACTGCTAATAAAAGGAAAAGTAACGGTGTGAGTTGTGCCACAGTGTGAGCTCTCTGCCTTCGTAGATCAGGTTACAACACACAGCAGCTGAGGGATCAACACGTTTATTTAACTACTACAAATCACTGCAAGGAGACGGTCTTATTATAGTTCCAGAGTTAAACATTCACTTGTGCTGCACATTTACAGCTTTTCTGTTTAAACTGACGTGCCGTGGATGATGGTTCAAAAGTAATATCCATCATTTGCTACCTACGGTTTTATGAGCCCAGCTCTGCAGAGCGTACTTTGCTGAGGTTTTGCTGTTCTCTAGGCAGTCATATGAGGGGCTGTTTAAGCCTTTGGATAGGAACTGGGCTGGGAATGAGAGAGCAGAGGTGGCTGAAGAATATTGCTAAAGTTAAAAAAAACCAAAAAAAAACACACACAAAAAAACAGCCCAAAGCAAACATTGCGGCCTTGGAAAGCCGTTTGAGCACCGATGTAATTTCCCTTGGCTGGCCTCCTTGCTCATTCCTCCACCTGCATCCACAGCCATCTTTACAGCCACTTTCGTGTTCCTAACCCATTTTCTTGTCCACTTTGATTCCACTTTTGCGGGCTGCAGAACGTTCTCCAGCACTAGCGAGGGAATGGTGGTGTGGGGGAAGTGGGACTGTGTAAAGAAATTCTTGGTGCTGTTTTGGACAGGATGAAAGAATGTTATTCTCTCACAGTTATGAGTAAGCACAGTCCAAACTACATCTATATTATCTAGCTCTTCAGATATGTTTAAAAGACGTGATGATGATCGGCATTACAGTATCTACAAGCAATTTAACTTAATACAGACAAAACGAAGACAGAAATTTGCAGATTGTACGAAAATGGACCAAAATTGACCAAAAGCAATATTGTTCATACACTCCTACTAAACTGTACCTTTCCTTCATGGGTTGGTACCCTCAAGGGTATACTGCATCTTCTGTACCTTCAGTAGGTGTTTTCCTATAAAGGTACAACTAGTGTAAAGCTTTAAAAGGTAATTACAGTCTAATTATATACCCTAAATCTTTTTTTTAAAGGTATGCTATATCCACATTTTCAGGTGAAAGATGCATATTAAATGTATGAAATATAACTGTACCACCTCAGAGACAAGCAAAGGTAATGAGAGTGTGTGGACACCAAATTTAAGTCATGCCTGGTAATTGATCTCCATTGGCATCTTTGGTTTGCCCACTACCCAGCTAGGCATTGTGTTAGAGTGCGCTCTACAGGTTTAGGTCTAGGTCCAAAGTGCTGATCTGGTATGATTTTACTCTACTCTCTATAAATGGATTCATGAGCATATGAAACACTGAACAGATCTGAGATCAGCAGTCTGGTTTTATATGCAGGACCTCTGGCCTGCTAGCTCCTTGGACAGTCTCCAGACCTCCACACACCCTCCTAGCTCATAATTCACTGCTCGCTCTGCCATGGTTCTGCCAGTTTGAGGTTTGAGACACTGCAAGTGATTTTCTTTGTGTTAGAAAAAATCTGTTTAAGCATAAGCAAGCTCTGTCTGGCTGCACACCTGGTTTCTGAAGCAGGTATGGGATTGCTACAGCCTAATTCTGCATTGTGCTAATCCAAGGCTCTCAACAGAAACACAATATGTAGCTCAGCCAATGCCACCTACAGTGATTAAAAAGTCTTAAATGCTAATAGTTGTGTGCAATGGTCGTTCAAAAGTATTTAAGGCACAAATGTGAAACATCTCCAAAGAGTAAGGTGATCCAGATTCATTGTGTATTTAGTTATTGTGAAAAAATATGCAGTTGGTTGATCCAGGTCTTGAGATACTTCATATATACCTGTGGTCAGATTTGAGGTTTCATTTGCTGTAGAAGTGGCAGCTTCATGTGTATATATATATATATATATATATATATATATATATATATATATATATATACGTGTCATTTTCTATAATCAATAGACTCGTACTATCACCACATCTCTCTCAGCCTTGGACGCTTTCTGTCATGTCCCCAGAACAACAGGAATGGCTGAAGGTGGAGCAACTGTGACTAGAGTCATCTTTCTCCTGATTCTAAGAATTTGATATCCAAAACCTGAGGAGAAGCCAATGAGATTAAGTCCTATTTAAAATTTTTGAGGAGTAATGCAGAAATCTCACGAGATGTATTGGCTAGGACATAGAGAATTTCTGGCTTTCCTGTGACATTGTGGCAGTAAAAGCACTCAGCATACATTCAGAGCAGCTATGAGTGCAACAGAGGTGACACGTGGAAGTCATGGCTGTTATGTGACATTAACACCAGCTCATTTGAGGCTGTTTTAAGTAGATACCAAGTAGAGTTAGAGTCTCTCCAAGAGTTTATTTCTAAACTTCCTGTGAATTTATTGTCCGTGTTGATAGTGAGTAAACTAAACAAAATTACCCCTCTCTCTCTCTCTCATTCACACACACACACACACACATACATATATATATATATATATATATATATAAAATGTTTATAAAAAAATATTATGGGCATGTCTTGATTAGATAATGTAAATTCACTATTTTCAGTACAATGAGTCTAAGGAAAGTAACAAGGTACTTCTGAGTCACAGTATCACACCAGCGTCCCCCCACACTGAGCCAGAGTGAATTCCATTTTGAGGCACACACAGTATAAACCTTCACTTTATCCATTTTACTGCGAATTAAACTTTTGCTGCTTTTTCCGTCTGATTTTTACGGGAACCATCTGGGCCTGGCAGAGTGTTGGAAGTGTGGCCCGGGGCCCTCAGGCTCTTGGCTGAAACCGAGCCTCTCGTCTGAGCACTGAGATAATGAGACTGTACATAGTACGCTGCCGATGGAGGCCTTACACACACACACCGCTAATTCTTTTTACTGGCTTTTACGCAGCTCTCTCTCTCTCACACACACACACACACACTTTTATCTAGAGTTATCTAGATCCTCATAGGATCCTCTCCTTTTTTGACCTTATTTACCTTTTCCTTGTTTGCTTTCAAAATAGTTTCTTTCTTTTTTTTTTTGAGTTAAATAAAACAACAACAAAAGGCTATTTTCTCTGTTGCATTTAAGAATTTAAGCTCGGGATGTGAATCTTCATTCCAGTAAAGTGAAGGAATGTGGCGCTAGTGCCGAGTTTGGCAGGTGCACATCATTTTGGACTAAAGGACAGAAGTCCAATCTGAACCGCACCTTGTTCAACATTACTGAAGGCTTCAGGGCCAACAACACAAAAGCTTAACGGAAAACTAAATACCACAAGTTTGCTGTTGGATGTCTCCTGCAAAAAAAGGTGCCATTGTTTCAAAACTGGACAAGATGAACAGTCTGAGAAATAAAGTATTAATCTGTATTTACTTGTGACTGGGGTGGTACCTTCAGGTCTTTTGTACCATTTGAATGCATATGTTTTATACAGGAAGTGTATCTTTAATAAGCGTGTTGCAATAAACATATTCATGTAATCTAGTAGTCTTTCCTTAAGTAAAATTAAATGAAATTAATTCCATGAAATTAATTACATTATTTAATAATAGTTTCCTTAATTAAATTAAAAACACATTACTATATTCAAAGAAAGAAAAAGTTCATGAGCATCTGATTAGTCTGTAAATGTTCTTTTGTCTCGGGGAAATGGCTGGCCTTCATTAAACTTCCTCTGATTGTTTCTTTAACTAAGGACTTTGCTCTAAAAGATATCTAACCAATAATTTATGGTACATTACTGGTTGCACCTGAAATTATTTTTTTTAAAGATGTTCTCGGTAAAAAGGTACAAAACATCCCCTTGATGGTATTACCGCAGTGACGAGGAAAAGGAGAGTAAGATAATCAGTATTGTAGATTGAGGAGAAGATAGAGATCTCCTCGCTGTGGTTGATCATTAGTTCTGCACTACACACAACATTTATGTAGACTTTTATCAGCTACAGTCAGCGCATGGCACATCGCTCTCTTTTATTCTGCTGATCTATATCTGAGCAAAATGAGCTGTAAACAATTTCACGCTGTGCATGTGTGGCAGCTTTCCATTTATACAGGGCTGAAGGAGAATAAATCTGCTCTTTCAATCGGCTCGTTTCGGTCGGTAACAAAGAAATTTGGTCTTCAGCTCCAGCAGTTGAAATGATATGACGCTATTATACTAGGCGGATAAAAGCTTTAACACTGGCTCGTATTTCTCTCCCAGTGAACAGCTTTCATTTCAAAACAGAGATCAGGACTTCGTGATCACTGTCCGCCATTTTGTTATTAATTGTAAGAACTGAATATGTTTCCTTTAACATGGACAGCAAAATAATAATAATAATAATAATAATAATAATAATAATAATAATAATAATAATAATAATACTCATCGATCAAGCAATATGTATATTCCACGATACATAATCCACAGATCAGCCTACTTGTTCAAAAAATATGTTTTAATAAATAAGCACAATTCAATGCATGGAAATTGAAAGTCTTGCATAGAACAACATTTTTTGGTTTGTTTGTTTTGAATGTAAAAAAAAAAAAAAAAGGCAGTAATCCATGCAGAAAACTATTGCTCTAAATCATATTGGTCCCCTTAAAAGTTGATCAAACTCACAGGTAGCATTATGTACAATACTTTACAAAAAAAATCATATACATCTATATATATATATATATATAAACTCTTCTATTTCAAGGGGGAAATATAGTTTCATTAAAGATAGAAGATGGCTTTCCTTTACTAACACCATGAGGACATTTAGGGCTAAGATGTGAAGTTAGGACTCTGGGCTTCAACAGCACTATGAGTGCATATTAGGCACATTAGGCAGCTCAGGTTGTGTCTTTCATCATGACATGAAGCTTCACGGGTTCTTCGATAAATCCTTTGGTGTCTTCAGAACTAGTGGAAGTAAACAGTCTAGAGGAGGAGGAGAAGAAGAAGGGGACACGAATCATGAAAATGGCGTTAATAGCGTACTGATCTACAAAAAATGTCAAAAAAGATCATGATAATTTAACAACATACCTTTAAATTGTACAATTAAAAAAAGTATCATTGAAACCAAATGTTACGTATTATCAAGTGGAAAGTCTTGTAGTGTTTTCTTACAGTACGCATTACAGCCATACAGTAGGCTATATTGGCATGGGAAGTCATTAATGAGTAAGTGATTTGGTTGTAAGTGGGAGCACATGGCCTTCAGGAAAACGCCTTTTACACTTTAAGCACGCTGCCCAGACCCTGCTGTGGCATGACATCACTGCAAAATAAAAGCGTGCTTTAATATAGTCATTTTGGTTTGGAAAGCCTCTACACCTGCCCGCTCTTCCGATGTCACAGTGGTGTAAAGCACAAACACTACAACACACTCAATCACACTACAACACACTCACTCACACTACAATACACTCACACACTACAACACACTCACTCACACTACAACACACTCACACTACAACACACTCACACTACAACACACTCACTCACACTACAACACACTCACTCACACTACAACACCCTCACACTACAACACACTCACTCACACTACAACACACTCAATCACACTACAATACACTCACTCACACTACAATACACTCACTTACACTACAATACACTCACACACTACAACACACTCACTCACACTACAACACACTCACTCACACTACAACACCCTCACTCACACTACAACACCCTCACTTACACTACAACACCCTCACTCACACTACAACACACTCACTCACACTACAATACACTCACACACTACAACACACTCACTCACACTACAATACACTCACACACTACAACACACTCACTCACACTACAATACACTCACTCACACTACAACACACTCACTCACACTACAACACCCTCACTTACACTACAACACCCTCACTCACACTACAACACACTCACTCACACTACAATACACTCACACACTACAACACACTCACTCACACTACAATACACTCACACACTACAACACACTCACTCACACTACAATACACTCACTCACACTACAACACACTCACTCACACTACAACACACTCACTCACACTACAACACCCTCACTTACACTACAACACACTCACTCACACTACAACACACTCACTCACACTACAATACACTCACACACTACAACACACTCACTCACACTACAATACACTCACTCACACTATAACACACTCACTCACACTACAACACACTCACTCACACTACAATACACTCACTCACACTACAATACACTCACACACTACAACACACTCACTCACACTACAACACACTCACTCACACTACAACACACTCACTCACACTACAACACACTCACTCACACTATAGCACACTCACTCACACTATAATACACTCACTCACACTACAACACACTCACTCACACTACACTACAACACACTCATTCACACTACAACACACTCACTCACACTACAACACACTCACTCACACTACAACACACTCACTTACACTACAGCACACTCACAGCACACTCACGTAAATGCAACACATTCACTTACACTACAACACACTCACACACACTACAACACACTCACTCACACTACAACACACTGCAACACACTCACTTACACTACAGCACAGTCACGGCACACTCACGTACACTACAACACACTCACACACACTACAACAAACTCACTTACACTACAACACACTCACGTACACTACAACACACTCACGTACACTACAACACACTAACTTACACTACAACACACTCACTCACACTACAACACACTCACTCACACTACAACACACTACAACACACTCACTCACACTACAACACACTCACTCACACTACAACACACTCACTCACACTACAACACACTACAACACACTCACTCACACTACAACACACTACAACACACTCACTCACACTACAACACATTCAGTCACACTACAACATACTCACTTACACTACAACACACTCACTCACACTACAACACACTCACTTACACTACAACACACTCATTCACACTACAACACACTCACTCACACTACAACACACTCACTCACACTACAGCACACTCACTCACACTACAACACACTCACTTACACTACAACACACTCATTCACACTACAACACAATCACTCACACTACAACACACTCACTCACACTCACTCACACTACAACACATTCAGTCACACTACAGCACACTCACTCACACTCACTCACACTCACTTACACTACAACACACTCACTCACACTCACTTACACTACAACACACTCACTCACACTCACTCACACTACAGCACAATCACTTACACTACAACACACTCGCTTACACAACACACTCACTCACACTCACTTACACTACAGCACACTCACTCACACTCACTCACACTACAACACACTCACTTACACTACAGCACACTCAGTTACACTACAACATACTCATTCACACTACAACACAATCATTTCACACTACAACACACTACAACACACTCACTCACACTCACTCACACTACAACACATTCAGTCACACTACAACACACTCGCTTACACTACAACACACTCACTCACACTCACTCACACTACAACACACTCACTTACACTACAGCACAATCACTTACACTACAACACACTTGCTTACACAACACACTCACTCACACTCACTCACACTACAGGACACTCACTTAGACTACAGCACACTCAGTTACACTACAACACACTCATTTACACTACAACACAATCACTTACACTACAATACACTCACACACACTCCAACACACTCGCTCACGCTACAACACACTCGCTTACACAACACACTCACTCACACTCACTTACACTACAGCACACTCACTCACACTACAACACACTCACTCACACTCACTTACACTACAGCACACTCACTCACACTACAACACACTCACACTACAACACACTCGCTTACACAACACACTCACTCACACTCACTTACACTACAGCACACTCACTCACACTCACTCACACTACAGCACAATCACTTACACTACAACACACTCACTCACACTCACTCACACTACAACACACTCAGACTACAGCACACTCAGTTACACTACAACACGCTACAACATACTCACTTACACTACAACACACTCACTTACACTACAGCACACTCACTTAGACAACACACTACAACACACTCACACTATAATACACTCACTTACACTACAACAAACTCACTTACACTACAACACACTCATTCACACTACAACACATTCACTCACACTCACTTACACTACAGCACACTCGCTTACACTACAACACATTCACTTACACTACAGCACAATCACTTACACTACAACACACTCACTTACACTACAACACACTCACTCACACTCACTTACACTACAACACACTACAGCACACTTATTCACACTACAACACACTCACTGACACTACAGCACACTCACTCACACTACAACACACTCATTACACTACAGCACACTCACACTACAACCCACTACAACACACTCACTCACACTACAACACACTCACTTACACCACAACATACTACAACACACTCACTCATACTACAGCACACTCACTTACACTACAGCACACTCACTCACACTACAACACACTATAACACACTCACACACTACAATACACTCACTCACACTACAGCACACTCACTCACACTACAACACACTCACTTACACTACAACACACTCACTCACACTACAACACACTCACTTACACTACAACACACTACAACAGACTCACTCACACTACAACACACTCACTCACACTACAATACACTCACTTACGCTACAACACACTCGCTCACGCTACAACACACTCACTTACACTATAACACACTCACACTATAATGCACTCACTTACGCTACAACACACTCACTCACACTACAGCACACTACAACACACTCACTCACACTACAACACACTCATTCCCACTACAACACACTCACACTACGACACACTCACACTACAACACACTCACTTACACAACACACTACAACACTCACTTACAATACAACGCACTCACTCACACTCCAGCACACTCATTTACACCACAACACACTACAACACACTCACTCACACTACAACACACTCACTTATACCACAACACACTCACTTACACTACAACACATTCACTTAGACCACAACACACTCACTCACACTACAACACATTCACTTATACTACAACACATTCACTTATACCACAACACACTCACTCACACTACAACACATTCAATTACACCACAACATACTACAACACACTCACTCACACTGCAGCACACTACAACACACTCACTCACACTACAAGACACTTACTCACACAACACACTCACTTACACTACAGCACACTCACTCACACTACAAAACACTACAACACACTCACTCACACTACAACACACTCGCTTACACTCCAACACACTACAACACACTCGCTTACACAACACACTCACTCACACTACAACACACTCACACACACTACAACACACTCACTCACACTACAACACACTCACACTACAGGACACTCACTTACACTACAACACACTCACTCACACTACAATACATTCACACACTACAATACACTCACACACTACAACACACTCACTCACACTACAACACACTCACTCACACTACAACACACTCACTTACACTACAGCACACTCACTCACACTACAACACACTCACTCACACTACAACACACTCGCTTACACTCCAACACACTACAACACACTCGCTTACACAACACACTCACTCACACTACAACACACTCACACACACTACAACACACTCACTCACACTACAACACACTCACACTACAGGACACTCACTTACACTACAACACACTCACTCACACTACAATACATTCACACACTACAATACACTCACACACTACAACACACTCACTCACACTACAACACACTCACTCACACTACAACACACTCACTTACACTACAGCACACTCACTCACACTACAACACACTACAGCACACTCACTCACACTACAACACACTCACTCACACTACAACACACTACAGCACACTCACTCACACTACAACACACTACAGCACACTCACTCACACTACAACACACTACAGCACACTCACTCACACTACAACACACTCACTCACACTACAACACACTCACTTACACTACAACACACTATAACACACTCACTCACACTACAACACACTCACTCACACTAAAGCACACTCACTCACACTACAACACACTACAACACACTCACTCACACTAAAGCACACTCACACTACACCACATTCAATCACACTACAACACACTCACTTACACTACAATACACTCAGTCACACTACAACACACTCACTCACACTCACTTACACTAGAACACACTCACTTACACAACACACTCACTCACACTACAACACACTCACTCACACTACAACACATTCACTTACACTATAACACACTCACTTATACTACAACACATTCACTTACATAACACACTCGCTTACACTACAACACATTCACTTACACAACACACTCGCTTACACTACAACACACTCACTCACACTACAACACACTCGCTTACACTCCAACACACTACAACACACTCGCTTACACAACACACTCACACTACAACACACTCACACTACAACACACTCGCTTACACAACACACTCACTCACACTACAACACACTACAGCACACTCACTCACACTACAACACACTCACTCACACTGCAACACACTCACTCACACTACAACACACTCACTCACACTACAACACACTCATTTACACTACAACACACTCGCTTACACTCACTCACACTACAACACACTCGCTTACACAACACACTCACTCACACTACAACACACTCGCTTACACCACAACACACTACAACACATTCAGTCGCACTACAACACACTCGCTCACACTACAACACACTCGCTTACACTCCAACACACTACAACACACTCGCTTACACAACACACTACCTCACACTACAACACACTCACTCACACTACAACACACTCGCTTACACCCCAACACACTACAACACACTCACTCACACTACAACACACTCGCTCACACTACAACACACTCATTTACACTACAACACACTAAAACACTCACTCAGTACATTGTGTATGCATCATCACTGTCATGACTGGGGTTAACGTTTGTGTTCTGGCGTTTGGTTATCTTTAAAGAGTAACACCAGGAAACTATTAAAATATAACAATCTGACATGTTATTGTTATTACAAAAGTAACGTCCCAGAGAACATTCTAGGGTCAACTTTTTTTTTTAAAACTTTTTTTGACCAAATGCCGCAGTTTCTCATAAGCGCGATTAATAAAACTATTAAATGATTTATTGAGACTATAAAATCTAATTAGATATCTTGCTTACTAATCATCTATATTCACTGTCTTTCAACACCTCCCTCCCCAATATTCATGGTGTTATCATTTTCTTCAAATGTATATATCTTAGACAATATCCTCGGATTTCCAGTCTGAACATTCTGCAGTGTTTATTTCAGTTCAGAAAAGATTCTGATATTTATTATTTATTTATGATGTCTAGTAACTTTCACACCTAAACTTCAATATAGCGTTTTCCCCCTGGACTGATTATATCTAAATCTGATTTCCCCACAAATAAATTAGACTATTCTATTAGAATAAATTCTTTTAGATATTTAAATGGATAACTCTGTATTTAACTGCATTTATTTTTCACTTTAAAGTGCACTTGCAGTTGTTCTCACTCTATAGATCTTTAATGTAGTTTTATACTAAGGAGATGCGGTTGTTGGAGAACTGTCTTTTTTTTTTTTACAGAAAGGATTTATTTCGCAAGACGATGTTATATGCTTCAAGATGGAAAATGTTCCATAGACCTTACCGAAATTGCTGAAGCATTCCTGCGATGCCTCTCTCCCTCATCAAGCTCACATTTTCTGAAGACTAATAAACTATTCCACCAGCTTAAATGATTTCATTAGCCTTATCCGTTTGTTAAACTCTTCTGAAAAATAAACTATAAGAGAAAGAAAAACTAAGCGATATAATGATGTCAAAGTTTAGATTTATCAAAGGCTTTATAAAGAGTTAATGAGACATTCATGTCAGTAGTGGATTTGGCTTTACCACTGATAACACACAAATTAATAGCCTTTCTGAAGCCCACTTATAATGAATTATAATAATGAAAACCTCACAGCTCTTATTATTATTATTATTATTAGGCTATTATTATTATTATTATTATTATTATTATTATTATTATTATTATTATACCGTGCAGAATAGCAGAGCAAACCCATTTACACCATGTAAATATTATTTGACTTAATTTAAATTCACCAGTATTTTTTAGGAAACATCATAACCTTTTAATTATTTACATTTCATTTCACTTGAATTTTTAAGGTAGCAATTTTATTTTATTCGCCCTTAAAACATGTCATGCACTACAAATCCACTACAATAGCAGGATTACCTTTGACAAAAAACCTTGGAGGAAAAAGTAACTACATTGTGTGTGTGTGTGTGTGTGTGTGTGTGTGTGTGTGTGTGTGTGTGTGTGTGTGTGTGTGTGGTGGATTGTTCATGTCGCTACATACCCAGGTGGCATGATTGGTGTCCAGCTGTGCTGGAGGTCGCTAGTGCGAGGCGGACATGGACCAGGCTCCCTCCATCCTCCACACCGAGAAGGCGTAACTGAGTCTCTCGTGCGCGACGTAGCTGCAGCTGGACATCTTGCTGTCCATCTCGTCGCTCTGCAGCACCTGATAGAGGAAGTCGATGTAGCGGGATGCCAGCTTGAGCGTCTGGATCTTGCTCAGCTTGTCGGAGGGCAGGGTCGGGATGATCTTGCGCAGAGACGCGAACGCTTCGTTCAGAGACTGAGTCCTCTGGCGCTCGCGCACGTTGGCCAGCACGCGCTGATTCTGCAGCTCCTCGTAGGACTGCGCTCGGCTCGGACTCGCCTTCTTGCTCCGTTTAGCCGAGCCGGGACTTCCGCCAGAGCTGTCCTCCTCACTCGACTTTTTACTCGGTCTCCTCTTCCGGGCGAAGCGCCTGTGCTGGTGCTGCTGCTGCTGCTGCTGGCGGTCCAGCTCCTCCTCGCTGGTCCCGAGACTGTCCACCGGAGACACGGGTGAACTCGAGCTCTCTTCCATTTCTCGTTTAAAGAAATGTAAGGGCACGGGGGGAAACGCGCTCTCCGCCTTCGAATCCGTGGTGAGAAAGTAAATCCGTGCGGGATGACAACAGACAGAAAAAACGTTTCAGGAGTTTGGATGGTCCAGTGTGTGTGTGTGTGTGTGTGTGTGTAAAGGTGTGTGTGTGTGTGTGTGTGTGTGTGTCTGTGTGTGCTGTATTCTCGCTCTGACGTGCACTAAAGCTTTGGCCCACTTTTCGTCCCGTAGGAAGTTTTTGCCTAATGTTTTTTGGAAACTTTATCCCAGTCTCTGATGCTAAATAGATGGAGGGGGAGGTCTCATCGCGTCCGATTGGCTGACAAATACACAGGAGGGATCAGTTTTAAGTTACACTGTCTTTGCAGAGACGTCAGACGAGCAGCCTGACTTTAGGAAGATAAATATTTTCTAAATAGCTTCTAATCGATATAAGTTAAGCACAGCCGACAATCCATCAATTCAAAACAACAACAACAATTCTTCTTCATAATCATAATCATCATAATCATAATAATAATAATAACTGATTTCTTATTATTATTATTATGCATCTGAGTATTATTATTATTATTAGTAGTAGTAGTAGTAGTAGTAGTAGTAGTAGTACTAACTATCATCTATCATCAGGATAACAGTTCTTTACAAAAAAACAAAAAACAAAACCCGCCACCAACCACAGAAACACTGTAGCTACCTCCGATCAATTAAATCATTGGCTACATGTCAAATTTATATTTACATTTATATTTATTCATTTAGCTGACGCTTTTATCCAAAGCGACTTACAAATGAGAAAATACAAGCAAAATACTGTTGTGTCCATAGTATACAATAATTTATAGCAATTATCGGTAATATAAATAAATAAATAAATAAATAAATAAATAAAATGCCCTGCCTCACCCGATATATATACCCGATGGTCCCGTCTTCACACTAATATTTCAGTATTAATGCATCTTGAAATTGTTACAACATTCTTCTTCTTCTTCTTCTTCTTCTTCTTCTTCTTATCGTCCTCGTCATCATCATCATTATAAGTGCGGCAATACACGCTTTTGGGGTGTTTAATAATTTAGGCCTAATTGAATTAATACATATTATTACTATTATTATTATTATTATTATTATTATTATTATTATTATTATTATTATTATAGTCATCATCGTCATCATCATCAGTGCGGCAATGCATGCTTTAGGGTGTTTAATAATTTAGGCCTAATTGACTTATAGGCTACACATTATTATTATTATTATTATTATTATTATTATTATTATTGTCATCGTCATCATCATCATCAGTGCGGCAATACACGCTTTTGGGTGTTTAATAATTTAGGCGTAATTGAATTAATACACATTATTATTATTATTATTATTATTATTGTTGTTGTTGTTGTTGTTGTTGTTGTTATTTAATGCCGATGTTTAAAAACTACAACGAATAGACTTTCAACATGGCCATTAGTGACATTCTCTGTTAGTTAAACTGATTGACTCTCGTTTTCGTTTTTCTTGCTGCGCGCTGAAGTCGCTCATATATGACGTCAGGTGTTTAACACCTTGCGCGTCGCACGTGGCTTTATCGTTCGCGTTATCCGCTTTTCACAGTTCCTGACCGTGGCCTTCAGGCGTCTTTTCATCCAAGTGAGTAATGCGTCTTTTGTGGTTTATTATAATTAAAATCACACAACCATATGATGCTTTTAACGAATTCTCCCACAGTCAATTAACAGTCAATTAAAATAATTTATAAAAAAGAAGAAAGGAAAAAAATAACAGGTGTGTCTGAAACACTATATTCACTACACTGTTTTAAGGATTTTTTTTTTTTTTTTTTTTTTTACTGATGTCTGAAAACAGCACAGCGCAGAACATTTAGGACATTGATCAAATCTTACAACACGTTGCAATAAATCTTAGAATAGCGTACAGAACAACAAAAATCTGTTTTGTCTTAAGTAGAAGTAGTAGTAGTAGTAGTAGTAGAAGGGAAACATTAAGGGCAGAAGCTTTTTCTGACCAGTCTATTATATTTACACTAACCGGTTTGTTCATTTGTTAAGTCTTTTTTTTCTTTTCTTTTGATACTATTCCTCTTCAAAAACCAAAATCATTAGCTAGTTAAGCAGCAGTTAATAAACTAATCCCAGTTTGTTTGTCTCATTGCACATGTCCTGTCCTATATTTCCTCATTTGAGAAACAAATCAAAACCCTCCTAACTGTGCGATAGCCCATGTGTTTGATTTATTTGTTTTTATTTTATTAAAAGTAAAAAAATATATATTTTTTAAAATCCTCCAAATTCACTTATGTACTAGTTTGGGTTCATGTTAGACAAAAAAAAAAAGAAGAAGAAATAGGCTTACAGTCAAGGTGCACCTTCTGATGTGTTCCTCCGAATCTATTCTTTCAACCATGATGAAAATCTTCTGCCTGTTGTTTTCCAGGGAAAAAAAAATGTCCAGTCTTTCACAATACCCCAACCACATGTCCAAGGCGGCCTGTTGTGCTGAACTTTTGGCAAAGCCTCACAAGTTCTGCCGCTTCAATGCGCAGTCTGGACTGTCTCCTTGTACAAGACAATAATGATGCATGTCAGATTTCTTTTACCAGCGTCCAGTGCTTTAGAAGAGGCTGTTGGATGTTTTATATACTGGTGAAGCGTGGTCAGATTTGTTAGGTTTTAAATTGTGAAATGCATCTTCTTTTGATATTTCATTCACGTTTGCACATGTAATGCACATGGGGATTGAGGTCCCTGAAATGGTCACAGAGAGTACAGTGATATATTCTGCAATATATTCCAGGATCTAAACTTTAAATATATCAGAACACTAAGGTCATTTTCACCACAAGAAAACCTCCTGAAAGACACGCTTGATCTACTGTTGTTCTGCATGAACTTGTATGATGCTTTTGGGAAAATCAGTAGCCTGTTTTGTTTGATACGATTTCTGGGAAGTCTGGGTAGTTGACCATGTAGCAGAGCTGTAGAATGATACGAATTGCAAGTTGTTCAGGAATGTATTTCGTTGCCACACCTTAAGCCTGGTCCAGTCTTCAATTTAAGAAGAAAAAAAAGGTTTTTTGATAATCACTACTGGCAGCATAATTTCCGAAGTAGTCTTGAACTATGTAAGAGAAATCATCTCAAAATACTTTACAAAACTGCCTATTAGACCTGGATTATTCCATGCTTATATTCTAAGCAGCAGTTACACTGCTGGCAGACTGGCACACGATGGAGATCATTCATAGACCTTAATCTTTAGAATTTATGGTTTCTGACCCAAGAGCCGCCCTTTAAAATCCTAGCCAGTGTTTTCTGGGGTAAAAAAAAGCAGTTAAATGGGCCGATACAAGTTCAACAAGACTGGGTTTTCACCAGTAGACCTGAAACAAGTGCAAGATGGTTTTAGAAAGGGAAGAAAGATATCAAATAAATACAATAGAAGTAAAATTCCAAATGATGCAACAAAACACCTTTTACAAAACAAACGATGAATGATGGTCCACAAAGACTAATTTGTAGTATTGACCTTAACATCAACAAGTAAAAGCATGACAGATGAGAATATACCTAGCTCTCTAGAGACCAGGGGAGTAATGCAGTGACAATATCTGTATCTGTTTAGTGCTCCAAATAGCTGTATCTGTATTCAGATTTAAACCGGAAAGTGGGTGTAGCCTAGAAGTTTTTTTGTTTTGTTTTGATTAAATATGAACTCATCACTGTCACACAGGACTCTTTATTTTATCCAGCTTGAACAGTTAATATATTTGTTTGCACCTGCCCATGATATTTTCTAACAAATTTAGCTGGTTCTATTTCCCAAACTATTAGCCTAATTTAACTATTAGCCCAATTACCCTGACCAGACAGTTACTAAGGATGCTGTAAATACTGTACAATTTCCAATGTCGCACGTTCATCTCGACACGGTCTGTCTTTGTTCCACAAGCTTCATGTCTGAAAGTAAAAATCACCTGCTTGCAATTTAGTTAACGTCCTGTGGGATCCCAGTCCTGGTGCACCTCTGGTCTCAACCAGATGCCTTGTGAATGTTTTTGGGGAAAAAAAAAAAAAAAATTCCCTATCAGAGATTTGTGCATACACTAGCACTGAATGCAACAATGAACATCCAACACAGTGTCCTGCACTACAATTCCAGCGCTAGGTACCTTTTTATCTGTACATGCATACAAATGTACGTCATGTAAAATTGACTCTAATCATGAATTGCATTTAAATGATTCCTGCCTTTTGAAGGTACCACATCCCAGACATAATTTAAACGTCATCTGTCCATTCAGTCTTGGTAAGAAGATGAGAGAACTGTTTCCTTCACCCTGCATTCCTCCATCACCCCAACAGCTTCAGAGAGACTCCATATGGATGCTGCAGCTCCTTTGGAACATGAGCTTGTGACGGTCGGTATAATACCATACATATTTCCTCACTGATCTTCATAGGTACTCTTCTTATTCTCCTGAACTGACGGGCAGGCCCTAGAGATGACCCGCATCAGATCAAAGATGTGTAATGCCATATTTCACTCTGCTAAGATGACGTGTTTACATCTCCCTGACACCTCTAAATCAGCTCCACATGGCCTGGAACTCTTTAATAAGCTGAAATCCTTTCTGTAGAGGTCTGTCATATGCTTTGGCAGAGGGCTGCGGCGGCTGCTTTCAGGCTGCAATAAATAGAAAGGAAACAGGAGAAAACCAGTGACTTTTTGCAGCGCTGGCACCTCCAATCGATGTTTCCTCGAACAATCTAGTAGGACAAAGGTGGGTACTGTGTAGGTTGGTGGATGATCTTGCTTATGAATGCTGTATGAAGAAGGAAGAGTAGGTGTGATCCATAAAGGAGATGATTTGTAGGACGTGATCAGTGGTTTTACAGTCCAGATGTATCCTATGGCTCAACGTATAAGGCCTTGCCTGAAATGAACTGGGCTGATCCTACTGTAAGTGAAGGCAGATGGGCTCTGCGTGTTTGTGCATCTTACATTTGTTGATTAGGTGCACAGACTGGTTTTGTGAGCTCATGCATGCAATATGTTCTTTACACCAAGATGAACAGATGATGCAGGAAAACTGGGAGCAGCTGTTTTTCATCGCTATTACCTCAGATGCTATTAGTGTTACTGCCATCAACTTGTGCTGCTGCTGCTACTGTGCACAGCGTCACACTCACCTGTTTAATCCTGTAGTGCCAAAACATACAGAACCTTTCAGCATAGTGTCCTGGCTCTAGGCTGCCATCCATTTTTGTTCCTTTCAAGCAAGTAGCGTAGTGTCAGTGTGTGCTTTGCTGCACAGGCTGTAAAGGTGGTGTGAATGTAACACACTTGGGTGAACTAGGAGTGTAAACGTCTTCCAACAAACACTGCTGTTTGGATACACAAGCTCTTCATTCGCACCTTTTGATGCAACAATCAGGACAAGGGCCCGCCGACAGTAACACTTAGTTCATCGTAAGTCATCTTTACGCAAAGAAATTGCTTTAGCAGCACCAAAGAGAGAGTGTACTGTTCACTCTATGCGATCCGTACAGGATTTTTAATCAAATTTTTAATCAAAATCACATAACACGTCTTGGCCCAAATCTGCAGTAATTTTAAAAAAAATTGCAAGCTCCTCTGAATATTGCTGAGTTTGCTTGATTTTGCGTTCATTTCTGCAATCGCAAAATTGCTAAATCTTGGAAGGACTGTTTATGGGAAAGGAAGAATTATTTGTAAAGGATGAAAATGGATTCTAAATGTAAAAAATCGCAGTCTACAATCAATTAACGACCGATGCTTAGTAGTACCTGCTCTGTGGCTCAAGGTCCCTTTCCAGAACCTTCCCACTAACTGTCCCTCAGTGGTGGAATGAACTTCCAACCTCAATCCGGACCGCAGAATCAGGCACTATCTTCAAAAAACAGCTAAAGACCCACCTCTTCTGTGAACACCTAACTAACCCCTAAAATGCCAACCACACATTATCTTTAAAAAGAATAAATAAATAAATAAATAATTAAAAAATACATACTCTGGCTCTCACACCTCTATTCTGCGCACTTTGCTTCTTCTAGAACTCAATTAAAAGATCTTGTATGGTAGCACTACTTGTATTGTTCTCCGCTTGATATATCGCTTTGCTTGTATTTTCTCATTTGTAAGTCGCTTTGGATAAAAGCGTCTGCTAAATGAATAAATGTAAATGTAAAAATCAAACTGTTTCACAGGAATTCCAACTTCTGTTTGCTTTATTAGTATCTCAGAAACATTAACATGCCTATGTGAGGTATTCAGATTACACCAGACCCTAGAAGTAATTTATGTAACACTTGAATGAAGAATAAAACACTTGGAAGCATGCTGTTATTGGAAATGAATCAGTGGCTGGGCAGTGTGATGGAGCCCAATGTGAAGCTGAGTTACTGTTACCACCCTGAAGTTGATTATTTTTCAATAATAGCACAGCACAAAGTGTTTTATTTCTTGTACCACAAAAGTTTCCTGTCACGTAGATTTTTTTTTATCTATTAAAGAATGCCACATTGTACTTTTTATCCATTTAAAGTTATGTTTAATGTTGTCTGCAAAACAAGTTGGATTCTGTTGTTACTTGCATTGTAGCAGATATAAACAGTCAATCGTTATTAAGCCTATTGTATAATATTTTTAAGATATTATATAATTTTATATAAGCTATATTTTCTTATTTCAGCTTGAAGTAATAAATTCAGAATAGAATAAGACAATTCTAGGCTGAAATTAGTAAAACTGTCTATAAAAAGGCTTAATGGCCTTTATATTTATTCTGTTATGAACTTATAAATACTATAACTTTTTTTTTTCTTTCATTTTATGCAGTGTTGATTGTTAAACCCTTTAATAGATGTTAATTTTATCTCTAATGTTATGGTTATAACAGTTCAGCGCCTACATGCCCACATCGTTTATCAGAATTTTTAATATAAATCAATAAGCTACACCTATATACAAGGAAATTGACTTTTCTGATTTGTACATGCCACAATTTACATTTTTTTTACCCCCACGACAAGGTGTGTTTAAAAACGCATTAAAGGGTCCTTCATAAATGTTGCATTAGGGAGTGTGTAACAGCTTGAAGCATTTAGGTTTGTTTAATATGATGCAGACTTCAACCGCTGTGTGTGCTGTCAGGGCTGGATCATGGAGGCTTTGCGTGGCTTCTCTCCAGGGTGCCAGGGGCCCCAGAACACTGCTGCCGCTGCTCGCTTTGATTTCAGCTGAGGTGAAGCAAATGGGCCAGAACGCTTCCATCACACACTCTCTGGATTGGGCTCTGACAGGCCAAGCCTGCAATTCTTTACTCCGAAGAAGAGAAAAAGATTAAAGAAGCATGAGAAATGATTCTGTACCAAGCTTAAGAGTTACATTCATTTGCACATATATGTGCAGGTTAAAGCATGCTAGACTATTGTAAACCAATAATAGATCAGTGTTTGGTAGGTTCCATTTGGTTGGCTTTAAGGAAGCCCTATTTCTGATCCATCTGGACAGAAATATATTAGACACATCTGTTACTTGCACTGTATGAATGAATAAACACACGTTTCCTTTCTCACTCCAGATTCTAGACTTGTACTGTATACAGGTGAATAATTTTAACTTTCACGTATCAGTATTTTTTGTTTACTTGACAGTTGAGAAACAGTTTGTCTACAACAATTGCAAACAATGTGGCAGAAAATTATTCTTTAGAGCAGGGGTATATTAAAAATGTTGAAAAGGTCCGGTTACATAAAACTCCTTGCATACAAAGCAGCTACCTGTTCATGCATACCATTAGTGATTAGTTCATACCTATTTAAAAAAAAAAAAAAAAAAAAAAAAAAGAAAAGACAATTTCAAAGGATTTTTGTTTTGTAGTAGCATTTCGTCTAATCATTTTCATGTTAATGTGCAACAGTCTCTCAACAGATGAGACATATGTTTTGAAGCTGTAGTGGAGAATCATCTTCAGGTAAATCGTTTATACAAATGCATGTGATCGATCATGACCGAGAAACTGATACAGAAGCTGAGCTGGATCATCTTGGAAAGCTAGATTGACCCTACAGTTTTTTTTTTTTTGTCCCCCCCCCCCATATGATGTACTGTACAGTTTCATATGTTCAGCTATGGTGGTTGAGTACAGTATTCGATTCAGTTTGCTGAAATACTTCCCCTGCATCTGCCAGGTGATGACCCCTACTTTAGAGCGGTTTGCTAGATTGTAGATCTAAAGAACATTTTGACTGATGGATATTTAAGTATTTTGCTGGTTTGTCAGAAATATTATGAGGAAATTGATTGAAAGTGATTGAAAATGATTCTTTGGTTTTTCCATGGAAACAGCAAATAAAATATTAAATAATTATGGACTGAAAATCAACGGAACCAAAATGACATCACTTTAAAGAAGCTTTTCTGGCACCTTTATTTTCTACAGTGTATGTTATTTCACTTTATTCTTCAGATTATTATTAAAGTTTTTTTTTTTTTTTTTTTTTTTTACAAATTATTCAGTTATTATATTTAGGGTTAGGGTGTTTTACATTTTTTTAAATCTTCCATTATTTTTTTAGTAATATTTATGTTTTTTAATTCTACATGGCTTGTGATGACATCAGGGCTGTCAGTAGCCTCCTCTGTGATTCTCACAGCTTTTTCCAACCATGAGCCATTTTCTACCTTCTGTCAACACGTAACATCCATTATTTCATTCACTATTAAACTTTTAATGGGAAATTCTAGTTATTAGAAGCTTTGAAGCACTGACTGGAGTCTGCAGCTCATTACTGCAGTAAATGTACACACCGCTCCCTCTTCTCTCACACACCCTTTTCTTAGCAGTATATTTTAATGAGACGTACACTTGTGACCCTAGTGCCAAGGTTAGCCTCAGGCTCACAGCACAGTGCGACCAGGTGGCCAGGACTCCCCCACTGAGCCTGGGTAAACACAACCTGTTTACCCTGCTGATTGGCCAGGCAAAAGTGAATAACAGGGCCATAATTGGTGTAAACGCAAGACGGACATTTACAGTCAAGTGCAAGTCTGAAGTCCTTACGCAAAAGTAAGACAGTACACAAAATCCTGCACTTGTTCATACAGAGACGCTTTTGTGTTCTAATCTAATTGATTTAGCGTTATCTCTTGAAATAGTTAAGAATAAAGTGAAGGGATTTTAAGAAGAAATATGAACGATTTTTTTTTCTTGCTCAGCGACTAAACGTATAACAAAATCTGTGATGTCCACTAAAGGGACAAATGTTCTCATTATAAATTCTAAAATAATTTAAACAGAGTAATGTGTATAGACTTTTCAATGTTAATCAGTCTTTCCAGGAATTCTCGATTTTTTTGTGTTCACTGAAATTAGCGCAAAATTAAGGAAACTCGGCAAAATTTGGAGGAGCTTGCAGTTTTTCAAAATTACAGCAGATTTGGACCAAGGTGCGCCATGTGACGTCATCACAACGTGCATTCAACCAAAGTCCTGTTCAATTCACGTGTGTCGAACATGAGTACAGCTAAAAGGTCTCATTTACCAACAAACATCACTGCAAAAGACCACGTAAAACAATTTTTTGCAATTGCAATTTTGCCAGTTTTCTGCAAAAAAGCACAAACTATCTAACTAATAATCTTAACCACTAATGGGGAAAGTATGTTCTCAGCAATTAGACCAGACCTTTTCTTTGTTTTTGTTTTGCTCACTATTAATCTTCAAAACCCTTGCCTTACATACAATGTATGCATGATAGATCTGGTCCATGTGGGTTTCAATTAATCTGTTCTGTATGAATAATCATTTATCACTGTGGCATAATATACAATTTTATATACCATTATCTATATCTTTATAGCATATTATACATCTTTTTCCTGAATCTTTCTTGATATAATGAAGCTAAAAAGCCAAAGTGTAGCTGTAAGTAATGCTTCTAAACATACTCGGTTATTTATAATAGATGATAAATGATGTACATATTGTCTAGATAAAGCTGTAGTTGATCTGTATTTCAATTCAAATTATAAATATTTGTATAGCATTTTTAGCAATGGACATTGTTATAAAACAGCTTTACAGAAATAATGTAAATTCAGAATATACTTTTAAATGGATATATTTATCCAATAATTCTGTTCAATTTGGTTTTACACTTACAGTTGTGTGACAGTTTGCGTGACTCACACAAAGGCTAGGGTTAGAGGTGGTGTTTGTACCATATGTACCTTTTCTTATGACGTCATTGAATAAGCTCAAACCATCCAGCTACATCCATTCCAAGTCAAATGAATCTCTTCAGAGATCAGACAGTATTGTTTGGCTATAAGTTGTTGAAATGAACACTGTAGTTTGATTTGTGACAAAGGATCCAGATGAATATAATTGTTTATATAGTATAAAAGCATGCTGGTTCTGAAGGAGACGCCGTAAACACACCTGCCTCTTTGTATATAGAAAGCTTCCTGTTGTTGCCCTCATTAGCAGACTGATCACTTGGACTTTTGCTAAATAAACCAAACCTCGCAAACTGATAAACAATCTGGAAAATGATACAGTTAGCAGGATGAAGATATATGTATGAAGTATGAAAAAAGATATCTCCATCCATTTCTGTGTGAGTGATTGCACAACTAGGGTGCCATTTATGTGCCATACATATGTTACAGTTAGAATTATGTATGTAAACTAAAAGTAAAAGGTGTTTTAAACATAGTGTCCTTCACCGTTATATACAGTATATCAGATAAACAACCCAAATCTACAGCACTTGAAACCACATTTTAGCCTGTACCAGCTAACTATAACTACGCTTTACCTTGAAATAAAGTTATTTAGATACTGTAAAAATGTTATTGTGCAGATCTATTTAACAATTCATGCTTGAAAGATCTTTTATAGGCTATGGAAAATATTCGACAAGTTCACCAGGAAATCAGATCATCCAAATTTCCTGAATATTTCCCGAAGAAGTAAAGCAAGTCCACCTCTTAGTTGAGTTTTTCTTTACTTTTAATGACCTTGCCATATTGACTGATGAGATCACTTTGAACGCACAACACATTTTGTGTACTTGCTATTTCTATGCTAAACCCTGTTGCTTTCATCCCTGTTTCTCATTTAAGATCAAACATTTTTTAAGGTCATTTTCCAGCAAAGGAATCTTGGGAAAATTTGATATTATTACCTAAGATGGGTTAAAGACTTTTTAATGGTTAAATGCATGTTTTCTTAGAAAAAAAAAAAAAAAATTCAATTTTTTTTAAGAATTACAAGGCATGGCTCACACCTCGGTTGTAGTATCATCACTATTGTTGTGTTCTGATCGGTCATTTGAAACATTTGATCTATACTACCTTTCTTTAGCACCTGGCAGCTTGGAACAAACACAAATCATGGCATTCCACTAGAGGGAGACGAGTAATCATGCACCATGGATCAATTACATCCAATTACTGCAAGTCCTGCCACTCACAAATTGGCGGGGAGGGGGATGGGGGACATGGAAAAAATACATTTTTACCTACCCAGGTGACATAAAAACTGAATCTTCGCCCTGATCCATACAGCAGAACGAGTCCCCAATGAGGACGCAGAGCTCTACCTCTACCTAGAAATGTAAATCATTCAGACAGCGTGTAACACTTGACACACAGCGTCCTCCTGGGCCACACAACATGTAAGCGGAGAAGCACACTGTGTATGTGGTGTAATTGAAGCCTCTGTTATGGCAATAGCACAGCAGGGATAATGTTGGGTTGATCAATGGCTGGGACTGAAAGAGCCATCACACACCTGCTGCTGCGCCCGGAGATGGAGTCGAGGTGCTGTTAAGCACATCGCCCTGGAGGAAGGAGTCAGCCAAACGTATAAATTAAGTACCAATCTCTCAAGACAAGGCCTGAGAGACTCCGCAATCCGTCCAAACTTTTGTAAGCGCATGGACGCAGAGGCTGTGTAAAACAGCAGGAGTGTATGCAGTCAAAAGAATGATATTCATTCAAGAGGTGAAGCTAGAACAAAGCAAAGCTCATGAGACTGGACTGTCCAAGTCCACAAGAGGACGGAGAAACCCAAAGACGAACTCTAAAGTTAAGTTTCAGTTCGTTTAAAGCTTTAAGTTTGACTGTGACCATAATGAACTTCCCATACCTTTCTATACGCCTGCGTAATTATTTCCACCGAGGGCCATTAACAACTAAGAAATCCCACTTACAGGACAGCACAGAGAAAAGACATAACCCACGTCTCACCTGCAACCCAGGTGTATTCTGAGACTGAGCTTTTTCACCTGCTCTCATTTTTATAAGCACACTAGGAAGCATAAGCATTCATCATATTATGAACAAATGTGTGTGTGTGTGTGTGTGTTAACCAAAGACCAAATCCTGTCCCTCATTGTGCTCCAGCTTTCTGTTAGGGGACTGAGTGCGGTGTCGGAGGTCCCCCGAGTTAGCCTTTAGTGAAAGGGAAATCGGTAAAGCAAGCACAGTCTTGTGAGTGAACGGCAATGTGCTAGCACGGGACAGCTGTGAATTCAATGTGGATAGTGGAACTGATTTTTCTGGGCCAATACAAACATATGCACCTGTACTAATGCACATTTACTGCAGGGGTACATTAATTATTTTACCATTAAACCTTAAAAAAATTTAACTGGATTCATAAAGGGAGATAATAATAAAAACATGCTCAGCTTTTCTATTTTTTTTTTAATCAGATGAAAAGATGGAGAAATAAATTCATCCACTGAGATGTGCATCTGTTAGGATATTTAATGAGAAATATTGGAAGAGGTATTAAGGTTTACACAAAAATATTTTGAACACCTTTACAAAGAAAAACCGACAGTTAATAAATAAGATAGCCTTAATAAATAATTGAAAAGGTCATAAATATATAAATAATGTTTAAAGTTGCAGTAAGTGTTTTTTTTTTTTTAAACAGTTTTATAATTAACATTTTCAATTTGTGTAACCAGTGCAAAACAATACTACTCTTTTCATGTAAATGTGGTCAATGGGCATGCTGCAAATTCTCACCCATCAGCTTGCGAGCATATTGAAACGCATACAAAACACTTAAACAGGCGCTCCGAGATCCTTAGCGATCCTCTCGTCTCCCACAGAGACAAGTGTCTAGGCCATGCCAAGACTTAAACCTGGTCTCATTCATCATTAACACACGACTGGAGTGGCACAGCAAAACACTGAGTCTCATTCTCTGCCCACAATAAATTAGAATATAAAAAGCATCCCGGGTGCCAAGTGCAGACGTGCGACCTGGTGAGAAATGTGCAGATGTCAGTGTGCCATGATGCCAAGCTGCCAGTGCGGTGGGGGGAAGAAGGATCTCTCCCCCCGAGCCGAGCAAGTCTGTCCCGCAAACTAATCCCACTTTATCCAAGAAAGACGAGCTGTCAGATCTGGAGGTGAAGGAGACAAAAGCAGGACAAATGTAAACCTTTTAGATACATTTTAATGACCAATGAAACACTCAAAGGCTTGTTAGAGCCAGGACTAACAATAGGAGCCAGTTATTCATTAAAATGTTTCCCTCGAAGAGAGGGTGCACTGAGACATGCTTAAGTAAAATACACAGGCTGGATATTGAGCTTAGATAAAGTACTTTTGTTGCCACAAAGCTTTTGAGCACAAAAGCCAAGAATTAGACAGATCGGAATAAAACAACAAACATGCTTTAAATAATGAACAACAAACCCGACTGTTTGACAGTGTCTAAGTGATAAAGCCTTATTTAGAATCAAATAAGCACCAAGATATTTGCATATTCCCTCTTAAGAAAAAGTAATTAAGTGGAGATAGTATAACTCGTGCTTGCCATGGTTTTCCACGTGTCATGTGCTTCATTAAATTGCTTATTAAATAGAAGAAGAATTTGAAATTCAGTAAACAGCAATTTTGAGACAAAATGATCTTTAAAACTAAAAGAAATCTTAACTAAAAATGAAGTAAAATTAAATGTTAAATTTTCCAAATAATTGTTACATATAAATAACAATTTTACTATATACAAATCATTTTAAATATGAAATTTTCTTTTCAGTCACATTCCATTTTCACACTCTGACATCTGTGCATACACACTTGTTGTGCGTGCTATTAAGTAAAGTATTTTTGTATTATATAATCATGCTTATTATATATATATATATATATATATATATATATATATATATATATATATATATATATATATATATTGTTTTACATGTATTTCTATTAAAACCATTATTATTAACAGTAGGGATTGTCGTACTGTGACTGTTCAAAATACTGTGATGTTCAAAATATTTCTTAGAGGTTAATGTGTTCAGGGAACAGGGTCGAGTGAATGGTGTGGGACTTAAATGTTCATTTTTCATATCTTGTAATGGATGACTTGTGGAAGCATGATTTGCATGAAATGTTAAACTGATTCACACATTAATGAAAATTAATATGATTTGAATGAAGTATTTGAACGATTATCTTTCAAAGTAAAGTGGAGGTATAGTGGGCTGGAACACGCAGTTCCTCTAAGAAGTGAACATGATGTGTTAGCTGCTGTCATTTTAGTAAGTTTTAAGCTTTTTCAGCTGAAACATAGGCCTCTCAAAAAGTCCAGGGTTGATCACTGAGCAGTAATCACTGGGCTTATTAAATAAGTGAAATAAAACTACTACTAAATTGTAATGGTACGAATTTGGTGCTAATAATAGTATTTTGTGTTATTCAAGGTAAAGTGTAGTTATAGTGAGCTGGAACAGGCAAAAATATGGTGCTGTAGATTTGAATTATTTATCTGAAATACTGTATTTAATTGTGAAGGACACATTACTTATGTTTAAAACACCTTTTACCTTGATCTTTATGAGTTTAAAATCTTTCAGTCTTGAACAAGATTAAAGAGTTAATCATTTACGACCCAATCATGAAAACAGTAATGTATTAACTATAAATCATTGAAAGTAGATCAAAATGGTATTATAGAATTTGAATTGGTTATAATTGATGAATGTGCATTAGAAAAAAGCAGGATCAATCCTCACCACTCGTGTTCCAGATGGCGTTAGTCTGATTTTTGTAGCCATTCTTCATGCACTCGTCTACATAGGTCTTGGGGTCACAGCCGGACACGAGGATCTCTCTGAGCAGGGCGATGTAGGCGATGGCCAGCCTCAGGGTGTCAATCTTGGACAGTCGCTTCTCGTAGGGGAACGTGGGCACGTGACAGCGCAGCTCCTCAAACGCAGAGTTGATACTGAGCATGCGCTTGCGCTCGCGGATGTTGGCGGCGTGGCGCTGGACGCGGTACGGGTGGTGCTGATGCTGGTGATGATGCTGATGGTGTGTGAGATGGTTGGAGGCGAGGCGGCGCGGCCTGAGCTTCCCCCGCTTCTGCTCCTCTAGCTCTTCCTCTGCAGCACCGCTGTCCACCTCAGCCCGCGGGGAGCGAGACTCCAGCTCCGGGAAAGCGAGCTGCGCTTCGGGGAACACGGACTGACACCCGAAGGAAGACCACGGAGACAGTTCACCTGTTATTGCCGTGCCATCGAACAGCAGCGAGTCGAGCTGGGACTGAAACTGAAAGTTAGGGTCCATTTCGCCCCAGAAGGCGAAGTCTGTGGTTGCATCTTGGTCAAAGTCAAACAGCATGTCCTCCATCACTGCTTTATTAGAAAGTCTGAGCGGATAACAGCGACTTGTGACTGAGTGCGTTTCTTACATCGACTTGTTGCTTTTATACGTCTACCTGCACTCGAGAGCTCAACGCTATAGGGCTCTGTCCTCAGACTGGCCTCTCCTGACACTAAGCCCATCCAGGAGGGATTAAATATCTTGAGGGCTAGCAGGGCTCGCAGCAGGGTGCTTATGTCCATTCAGTGGGTTGAAAAAGACCTCATTAAGACACGTGCCTCCTCCTAATAGCGCTCTCATTGCCATTTAAAAACAGAAGCGAGGGCGCATTCAAATGGATCAGACAATCTTGAAAATACAGACGGAGAAAAGGGAGAAAAAACACGTGCACAATTGCAAAGTTCTCTTAAGTCGTTTCCCATACAGCTCAAAGGATGTACCAATATTTACAATAACATGAAAAGCCTTATTTGCTATGCACATATGAGCAGCTTTGCGCCTGGACTCTTGAGACAGAGCACATGGCCAGTAAACAACAAGCCTGGCAAGAACTTCTGCACCCACTACAGCAAGTACCCTAATGAAAACGTCATCGTTCTAAAATGTTTCACTTTGCATATAGGTAAACCTTATGATGCTGAATGTAGTCCACATTATTTAATTTCTAGTGGAGTTCAATATTAACGGAGTTATTTAGACATAAAAACAATAATTATTACAGCACAAGTTCTCCTTCATAGGCTTGTTTTATTTTATCCAGTTTTTAGTTACTGAATTACGCAGTCCATATTATAAGAGAAAATCTCAGGATATTAAACAACATATGACTAATCAGTAAAAATGAAATTGAATAATTCCCAAACCAGCTGGATGGCCTAAACATGCATTAGCCAATAGTACAGCTCTCTGAAAGGACCTAGATTTCGATTTTCTAACAGAATATTAAAAAACCTATATGAAAAAAAAAAAAACATCTAAATAGAATATTTTCTATAAATGTTCAAATACAGAAAACAAACATAGGTCTGTCAGTTATAATATAAGCTAGCCTATATTTTATTTATGCCTACTGCAATGTGGACGTTTTACATTATTTTCAAAAGCAAAATATCATGGGAGCCCAATATTTCAGATGAAATGAACTAAAAATACATTCTAGGTATTAATTTAGCCTACTTAAAGTTGACATTCGCTGACATGATGGAAAGTTTATTGTGCTCCTGTCCAGACTGGGCTTTGCTGCAGCTGTCCTACACTAACATATCCTACTAACGTAGGCCTACTACAGAGTACCTCGCGTTAGGATAGTATGATAACACTCACTGGTTGCCATGGAAACATCCAAACATGTGTATTACAGTATGACAAAAAAGTAAGGCACACCATATTTACCACTGATGGATTTAGAAGGACATTTGGTAGCCTACTATTTAGTATATTACTATACAGTGATTTGGTTTATTTAGTATGTGGTTTTGACTGTATCCATGGACACATCAGTAATCGTATCCTATGGGAGGATATTAAATATGCAGGTATTCCCTTGACCTGTGTTTCTGTTTAATAACAAAATAATTTAGGAGCTTATTTTCATATCCAAAAACTGATTTGCCGTACAATATGGAGCTACATGGACCTATAGCGTGCCTTGAGAAGTTTTGTTTAACACCTTAGCTGAGCTGAGGAGTTTTTTTATTCTATTCCCAGATAAGACTACTTCCAGATTATTTGAAAGGTTAGCTCATTTAAGGTGGGTGGCCTTTTGTAAAATTCAACCTGGCTAAGTTAATGATGGGTAACTAGAAGTTTTCTTAAATTTGATCCAATCCAAAATTAAGCAAAAATGTAAACTGCCTTTGAAGGATGAAGTCATTGTTCTTAAGCCCTGGATATCAGGGATCAAACACACTTAGATTATGTCAAAGAGGTCGAAGTACATCTGTGAATATTAAATATAGCAAACATGACTCATGTTAAATATAACTAATATAAAGTAGATTTTGTTAAATATATTCACCATGGCCTTTCTAATGAGTTTTGTTTAGACAGCTGGTTAAAGAGCAACAAATAAAAGCTGTTTACGGATGAAGTGGCAAAATGAGAGGACTGTCAGAACCTTCTGCTGTGCAGAGTGACCAGTCTGCTGCAGCTGACACACACACACGCTCACATGCACGCAACCCACTTTTGGTACAAGTGTTCAACGTTTGATGTAAATTGTATCATTTTGTTTTGTAAGATTTAATAACACACAGGCATAGAGTTTGTATGTAGGGAACTTTTCAGAAACAAATGTGATGAGCATGGCTAGCTGGGGACAAACGTTTATATAAGCTATTTATTTTTCTTTTATTTAGCTTAAATTGTATCATACAATACAGATGCATTTACAGACACACCTGGTGCATAATAAAGAAACAGGTTTATAATCGTCACTTTCACAAATTAAGTTATTACATCAATGCTTCTAATATTAATATCTAATTAGGCCAAAAATATAATCAACATGGTCATTCAACAGATTTATCCATCCTATAACTTTATCAGTGGACTTTTTAGACAGGCAAAATGCTGGACTGAGTTAGTTAATAAACAGCAGTTTCATGTTTATCAGTGGAGAAAGCTTTCAAGAAAGTATGATGTATTATTCAAACCATTATGATTATACAGACTGTTAAACTTGAATATTACTCCATATGAGGAAACCAAACTAAGCCCTAATTTAGAAGAAAATCCTAACCTGATTAGGCCAGGAGACTGGAGTGTGTGAAACTCTGGGTCTTCAGTCCAGTGCAGCTACACATCTGTGGACAATTAGTCCCTGAGTTCTGCAGCCGTCTTTCTTGAATTTAGAATTATGCTGATGAAAACAAGAAATGTAAATGCACAAAGGATTAAAGGCATATTACCTTCAGTTGCCCTACACCTGCTCCAGCAGCCTCCGGATATGAAATCATTTCTTTGTGGCTAATCATTTTCAGTGTAACTGATACTGAAGTTTGTCAAAGAAGCCTAAAATGAACCGAAAGTCATACTGTCAGTTTCCTGTAACATCCTGATTCAGAAAATAGTGTCCAATAAATTAGGATAGAAGTTTTAAGGCTTATAGAACAATGTGTAAGACTGGTAGGCTATTATGTAGCATACATATTTAAACCTTAAATACCTGAGTTTCACCAATTGTTTGGACATCAGAACAGTTTACTGATGACAACAAAATGCAAAAATTAATTTTGCCATCTGGATATTTTGTTTGTTACTTACTCTGTATCTAACACACATTATTCTACAGATTAGCATATGTGGTTCATAACCAAGCACTTGGCTATAAACATGAACACATTGACCTATAACAAAATTACTGTTACTTTTTCTGTTACTTTTGTAACAGAAATTATTTTTCCCCCCCAATTTATTTATTTATTTAAATGAAATCATTTACAGCCTGGGACCTATATAAAATAAATTGCATGGATCCCCAGCACAGATTACTTTTAATGAACAGAATCAAATTATTCAAATATTAGGGTCATTGTTCAAATGTATACAACTAATATTCTACCTGTTTATCTGAGCCATAGAGCTAGAGAGCCTGGATATTATGCATCCACTGACAGAAAACACGAGGTTCAAGGTCTAGGTTGACATGCTTTTGAGTTACTGAGGTTTGGAATAAACCCAATTATTTTAAGTGACTGATTTGATCAGTCACTAGTAACTGTAAAACATCAGTAACACATATAACAGACTTAATGAAAAGTTGTGATTTCTACCACTGTAAAAAAAAAATAATAATAATGATTTGAAATCATTCTTGAAGTTCCCTTTCCAGCTTCAAATCACATCTTTGAGTCATCTATAACTCCTAGGCAATTCATGCAGAATTATTAGAACCTATCTAGCTTGTGTTGGATTAATTTAGTAG
>NC_071260.1:25901149-25926149 GCF_023375685.1 Ictalurus furcatus | reverse complement strand
ATTCCCTGCATGAGAGTCTCAAGTTTGTCTGGCCAAAGGGGAATGTATGTGGGTAACCTAACATTCTCTTTAATTGCAACATTTATATGAAAGCTATAATAATTCAACTACATAAAAGTGGAACAAAAACAAACTCTTCAAAAGAGACCACAAGTACAAAGAATGTGGCCAAAGTGCTTATTGGTAATTATTTTAGTGTCACATTACATAAGATGTGACAGATTACATGGACATAAAAAAAGAGAGAATTTATGAAAGTTGTAAAATGACATTTCCCAAATCACAGTCCTGAGCTTGGTAAAAATGTTGCCATGGTGAAAAGAACTAGATGAAAGGAGTTCTAGGTTATTTTAGAAAGTATATAGAATGTTTCAGTGCTGCATGTAGCTAGCTAAGAAGATCGTTCGGTCCTTGGTGCTCACTGACCCTGATCTCAAAGCCTCACTCGTCTGGAGCAGGGCAGGAAAACGGTTCCTGGGGGATTTGGAAAATATTTGGCAACTCGAATTATAAAAAAGTGCTTGGCAATGGCTTTTTCTTTCAGGGGCAATGAAAAATAATTTCCTCCTGAAGAGCTGCATGAGGGAGCTGTTTTGGACTGGACACGAAGAATATGAGGCATGCATGAGGAATGCATGCGTGATTGTGAACGTACGACTGACTTAAATGTCAAAGACAGGCGGCCTTTCTTGCATCCGCATGCCACAGTAGTATTTACCAAACCTCAGTAAGCATTCTTATATAGAAGGTATTTCTGTAGACTAGAGGGGAAAACACTGCTCGGGATAGTAACAGGCAACAAATAAGAAATAGAAACTGGGTTATCTAAGTACAGTTTCTGCTGTTGGAAGCTGGATGTTGGATGCATAGCCTAAAGATTTGCACTTCCCTTAACCAGTTTATGCCCCAAACTTGCTTCAGGGGATAATCTCACCTGGATACTATAGACCTGTACCTAAGAACTGCTGCTGTAATCATAAACACTGTCCTGTGTTTATCCCAAGGACTCTTATTCACAATATGCTCATGCTGAACATCCTTTCACACACTTAGGTCATTTTCACATTTGCATTTTTTTCCCAGATTCTGAGCCATTTGGCCAGAGAGTTCGGTACATTTGGAAATCTCTTTTTGAGCCTGGGAGCAGGCCAGAGAACCAATCCCTGGTTCTCTTGTAAACAGTGGACTAGGGCTCGCATCAACCGAATGGTGTGCAGTCCACATCACGTGTGGAAGCTATCCAGTCTCGGTGCTGCAATCTGAGTAAGGTGATTGGTTCAGCTTACCATGTTACTTCCTGTTTCAAGTTTCATGACAAGACAGAACTCCTTATTGATATATAAAACCAGACTTTCATAGAACTGGAGCACTGTAATTAGCTCACCTTATGTGGTGTGAGCCCAGAATGATGCAGACTCGAGTATTTGGGTCAAATCTGAAAACACTCTTACTACTGTTTGACTTTACATTTCCATTTATTCATTTAACGGACACTTTTATCCAAAGCGACTCACAAATGAGGAAATGCAAGCAAAGCAGAGAACAATACAAGTAGTGCTACCATACAAGATCTTTTTATGAGTTCTAGAAAAGCAAAGTGTGCAGAGTAGAGGTGTTATTGACAGAGTAAGGTTTTTTTTATTATTATTATTATTATTATTTTTATTATAAAGGATAATGTGGGGTTGGCATTTTACTCTTCTACTACTCTACTATCAGGTGTCCCCAGAAGAGCATGTCTTCCCTTTTGGTTCCTCTCTGGGTTTCTTCCTCATGTCATCTCAGGGAGTTTTTCTTGCCACTGTCACCTCTGGCTTACTCATTATGGATCTAAATCTACATCCGGCTTTCTGCTTTGTGACAAGCTGTATTGTTAAAACCACTATTCAAATAAAATGTAACTGAATTTGTCTTTTAAATCCAGAGAGAGATATTACAGTATTATTTGAAAAAGAAAAAAATCTGGAACTGGAACAAGCGCTATTTATCTTTGCAGGTTTGTGAAGCACACTCCACCTGTAGTTGTCATTTGGATGTCGTCTTTTATTTCCTCATACACTGTTAAAGGCATCTGTCCCTGCCTGGCTTACCCTGCCCTAATCCTTTACCGCACTTCCTCCTCTCTCATATCACTGCTTAATGATTAGACTTTATTCTTAAAACTGAATGGCCCTGTATGAAAATGTTTGTCCACAGTAATAATTAGTAGTAAACTGATGCTAACTGATTCTGATGGCTCTTATCTGAGCATTCCTGCCATTTGCCTCTATTTAAATTAGTTCAACCATTTGATGCTGGAAAAAGAGCAGTGTGGAAAATATTTTATGCTGTTTATATGAAGATGACCCAAGCCCCAAACTAGATTGTTCATCCATATTCTCAGAAAGTAGAACCGATCATCTGGTTTTTTCAGGGTTTTTTTTTTTTTTTCTTCGTAACGGCGGAAGACAGAAATGGCCAAAACACGCTTCACAATGTAGCTTCTAGATTTTAAAGCTCCTTCTGGGAGATGGCTGTATCTGTGAATTTTTTATTTATTTTTTTTTTCACCCTCGTGCTGACAGCTGATCATATGTCCTTGCAGAAGTGCAGAAAGAACAGTAAGCTATAAGAGGTGACTACAGACTGCAACAGGGTCCTGACCCTTAAGCGGTCCGTGCTCCGGTGAGCTCGAATGGCTCGTATGTTGCAATCCCAGACACGCAGAGCCCACAAAAGATCGCGGACTTCAAAGGAGACCTGAAAGGTGAAGATATCGCCTGAACAAGTCCTTGCCAGGCTGGCGGGGAAATGGCCCAATGTGGTTCTTATTATTTGATAAGCATCCCATATTTCTGGAGGTATTTTAATAGCTGGGAACGATTCCTTTTCAAGGTTGGAAGACTGCATCAGAGGAGACCCTGCACAGCACTTTCAGCAGGGGTTGGCGGATCATTCTTACACAATGCCCCTTGCTCCATGGCATACCTGATTCACACTTCCATGATGGCCGAGTGGATCAGATTTACATTTTATTCATCCTGCTGGAATTCATTACGCCACTTTTTCCCGTCATTCTGTGGAGCACGGAAGTTCCAGAAATGCATCAGGGGGAAAAAAAAGAGCAGCTTTTATTTATTTATTTATTTTTTGGTCCATGCTATAAATGAAACAGACTATCATAATTTAGCCTAACTTAAATCTGACCTGCATAAACTGTTTGCATTTGAAGGTTGCTTTCAGAGGATATTAGTGTCACTACGTAATTGCTGTGAAACTACAAGTCCACAAAGAGGTCTACATCATGCGATGTCAGTTTTATACATAAGCCTTATTCCTTTCTGTTTATAGTCATGATACAAAGGTCAGAAATCCACCACACAGCAGTATTGTTCATCTCCGATCCTAGACAGACCACAAGTCAAAAAAGTGCTTGGATCGTTTACCAACATCAGAGTATGTTTGCTGGATGACTTATTGTCTTACCCCACTGGTATGTCCTTTGTGGTAATTACAAAGGCCTCTTTTTTTTTTTTTTTTTTTTTTTGGATTTACGCAGAAACTGTCATACAGTGTCTCTTTTGTTTTCCTGGAAAAGCTAAAGATTTAATACAACTGAAATGTAACCTTGCAATACTTACTTCTCACCATCTTAATATGTTTCTGGTGTATGGAAGGTTTGAAGATTGTCTTTCAGCAGAAAGTTTGTCATAACGTGGCTTATGTGGGGGACGGGGGACATTCTTTAATCCTTTGTGAAATAAATCCAACAATTAACAGTGCTTTGTACCACCCACTTGCGTCGTTTGATTTTTCTATATGGACTTGAGTAATGTCTTTTCTTCTTTTGTGAAGAAAACGTGTCATGAGACAGAGAGTGTTACATATTGTAAATTGACTGTAAATTGACAGCAGTTGCAAATTACGAGTGAAGAAGAGGACTCATGCTGTAAGTATGTGATGCGCGGAAAGGCCCACGTTGGTCTGGATTTGGTCGCTGCTTCATGTCCATAATGCAGGCGTCACAGTGAAGCCCTTACATTAGAGCATGCTGTATGTGAGGATGAGGACCAGACCACTCGGCTGTGGCAGATGGGGAAAAGACTGCTGCGATGAGAGACATCTTCACAAATGTCGCTCGACCTCTGCAAGCCAAATGTTCTCGGCCAGGCTTTGTGAGCATTATCGTCTTCCTGGTGGCCTGTGCTTTATAATTGTCACATGTTCGTGCCTACATCTGTCTCTACCAACCCCATACACACATACAAAGCATCCCCTGCAGGCTTGATCAGAGTTATGACGAAGGAGGAACGTGTTGAAACGGAGAGACTGGAATCCAGACCTCATGGTGTCCATTCTATCAAGTCAACGTAGGCACACATTCGACAGTGACCTGCTCCATGAGATGTGTAGTCGGGATGTGGGATTTTTCCTTTTTTTTTCCCTTTTATTTGAAAGTCCTTCACCCAGAAGGAATGGATTTGCAGGCTTGCTTTGATCCCCGCTTTATGATTCTTTTATTTGTTTTAGCCACATCCTTTTCAGAGCCTCGCTCGATGAAAGATGCTTTGAATTAGGAGCTAGGGAAATAGCGCACACGGCATTCCCTCTGCGCCTCAGGAGGTGACATGGTGGGCCACATAGCAACCAATAACTGCTTAACGTTGACAAACTGCTAAAAAGCTCCGTGCTCAGATTTCCATCTTCGGTGCACATCAATAAAGTCCTTTCATCTGTCATATTTTATTTATATTTTAATGCCTGGTTTATTCAAGCTAAAATTAGTTCTAGATTAAAATAGACAGATTTCAAACAACATATTATTTAGTCCAGAATTACTGTTATAGTCAGGAAGTCCAGTGAGTATGCCTGGCTTTGTTCACATAGTAACCTCCATATTGGAGAAATAAAGTTGGCATGAAGCTGTATCTGGACACTTGCATTTCATCAGAATCATGGATAAACACAAGACAGGATATAATTGAATATGTCTGCTGAATCGGGTCACACTTTCAAAGTGGTCAAGTCTTGTGATGGCGATTTCATCGTAGAAAGGAAACTATTAGGACCCGCTGTATGTATTTTGCAGGAACGGCAGCTGTTGGAAACAAACGAGGAATTTAAATATTCAACAGGACGATACATCTGAATACATCTGGCTGCAGGGACCAGATTAAGATGATTCTGCGCCTTGATCAGAAGCTGGCTGATGATGTTAATATAAACTGTAGACAAGTCTGCAGTTTAAAATAAAATGACATAGCTGATCTAACTGTTAAATGCATAAATAAATGGAAATCACTTGTGTTTCTAAATAAGTTGGTCATGCGAACATTGAAGATAAAGAGTCAGGTTTGTAATGTACCCTTCGTCTCATGAGAAACTGCGTGGTATGTCGGCCTTTTTTGGTTTCAGTAGGAAATGCTCTGCCATTCGTAGAGCTGGGATTGGGAATGTGCGTGCAAGTGTTTGGTCGGGGTGGGGGGGACTGTAAACACTCTTAATTTCTCAATGGAAGTGACCTGCTGACAGGCACTACGAGGACTAATGAAATAAATAAACAAAGTGTGTATAAATAGGTCGGATAAATAAACCTCATCGAGGAAGCACATTTGCCGTAACATCTGTCCTATGTCCCGGGCTTGGCTCTTTATCCAGGCAGCTGGCTGGTGGACACCATGATACCGAAAGCATATTTACTTCCCCATGAAGAATGAGACCAGGCCTCGTTTCACCTTTTGTTTCCTGTACTTCTCGATCTGAGCTATCGGAGCTCTTCAAATGAATTAGGTGAGTGAGTGGCAGCAGAGCAGGAAGCCAAAAGGGTCTGAGCATTTGGCCTGGTGCCTTTATTTATCAGAGCATGCTGTGCTCTCAGGCTTTCATTACTGTATTTTACGACACTGTCAGACTCTAGGGCAACAGTGTCCAGTGGTTGCAATGAAAGAGTTTGATTTAAACTTGAATTTTTTAAATCAAGACCCTCTGTAAGTGAAGTAATGAAACATGCATGAAACAAGTATAAATCAAAGTTTAAGGAAGCTATATATGTAATAATGCAAATTCTGTGGTACAAGGAGGTCACTGTACTGCACAGTAAAAGCACATGGCATTGGCGCCCTGGAGAACTGTGAGGCAGTTGGGTGTTCAAGAAAGCGTTATCGGTCAAATGAGACCGCGGAAGCTTACACCACAGAGCTGCTGAACACTCAATTATGAATGGAATCCGAAAATATTAATTGTCGATAACGGCTCAGCTCGGACACGTTCTGCTGCAAGGTTAATATTCATCCTCTTGTACTAATATTTGATGGTTCCTATAGCAACAACTTAAAAAAAAACAAGTATGGTGGATGCGTAAACATGCATGTATTTTAAAAAGTCGTGTGTTGATGTGATAACGTTTTGTGTGAAGATTTTTGGAAGGAGTCTCCAGTGTCAGTGCTTTGTAATAGTCAAAGGTAAAGCGATAACTTTAGGTTTTCTGTGATGGGAAAGTCTTTGGGACAGAATAATGTGTGGTTTCTGTGTAACATGACAAGTTGCAGTTTTTGTTGTATTACCTTTGAGCTTGAACAACTGTTTCTAGCTGTTCTAAAGAATAAGTGTCTCACGGCTTCTTCACAACATTAAACGTAACTTTAAATGGATAAAAAGTACAGAGTGTTATTCCTGAATAAATGGTAGAAGAGGAATAAATCACTATGGAGCATGCTGTTATTGAAAGGTAATCAACTAAAGGTTTGGCATGGTTTATTAACGAATACCAGATAGTGTGTGTACAACCCCAATTCCAAAAAAGTTGGGACACTGTGTAAAATGTAAATGATTTGCAAATCTCATAAACCCATATGTTATTCACAATAGAACATAGAAAACATATGTAATGTTTAAACTGAGGAAATGAACCATTTTACAAAAAAAAAGGTAATTTGATGGCTGAAATATGTCTCAAAAAAGTTGGGACGGTGAAACAAAAGGCGGGAAAAGTGTTACTAAAAAGAAACTGCTGGAGTAAAATTTTGCAACTAATTATGTTAACTGGCAACAGGTCAGTAATATGATTGGGTATAAAAAGAGTATCTTAGAGAGGCAGAGTCTCTAAGTAAAGATGGGATGGAATCTGGATGGAAGCATATGTTGCTCTAAAACCTGTATATACCTTTCAGTATTTATGTTGTCTTTCCAGATGTGTGAGCTGCCCATTCCATAGGCACGAATGCACCCCCATACCATCAGAGCTGCAGGCTTGTGAACTGAGCGCTGATAAAAATCTGGATGGTCCCTCTCCTCTAAAGTCCTCTTTAGTTTAGAGGACATGGCGTCCATGGTTTCCAAAAAGAAATTCAAATTTTGATTCGTCTGACCACAGAACAGTTTTCCACTTTGCCTCAGTCCATCTTAAATGAGCTTTGGCCCAGAGAAGACGGCGGTGTTTCTGGATCATGTTCACGTATGGCTTCTTCTTTGCATGATAGAGCTTTAACCAGCATTTGTGGATGTCACGGAGAACTGTGTTCACAGACAATGAGTTCTGGAGATGTTTCTAAGCCCATGCAGTGATTTCCATTACAGAATCACGCCTGATTTTAATGCAGTGCCGCCCGAGGGCCCGAAGATCACGGGCATGCAATATTGATTTTCACCCTGGTCCCTTGTGCACAGAGATTTCTCCAGATTCTCAGAATCTTTTGATGATGTTATGTACTGAAGATGATGAGATATTTATAGTCTTCACAATTTTACATTGAGTAACATTATTCTGAAATTGTTCCACAAGATGTAGCCGCAGTTTTTCGCAGTTTTTCTCTGACCATCTTTACTTCTGAAAGACTCTGCCTCTAAGATACTCTTTTTATACCCTGCATATATCATGTTTATATCATGTTACTGACCTGTTGCCAATTAAGCTCCAGCTGTTTCTTTTTAGTAACACTTACTTTTCTAGCCTTTTGTTGCCCTGTCCCAACTTTTTTGAGATGTGTTGCAGCCATCAAATGGTACATTTACTCAGTTTAAACATTCGATTGTTCTCTATGTTCTATTGTGAATAACATATGGGTTTGAGATCTGCAAATCATTGCGTGTGTGTGTGTGTGTATGTATATATATATATATATATATATATATATATATATATATATAATCACTTCTCCAAAACTTCTCAGAATGATAGTACTAATAGTTTTTATCTTCCACACTGTTAAATAAAAAATAGAGCCATATGAATCCTATTCCACATAGTAAGCAGTATATACATGTACCATACCCAAATCCATGTTTACAACATGTGCTCGATCCCTCCTGAGCAGGTGCATGGCAATGCTGATGGAGAAAAGAAGGACACTCCTTTATACCAGGACACACTGTTTATGGTGGAGGAGGTAATGGAGAGAGAAAGAAAGAGAGCGAGAGAGAGGAAGCAGGCGAAAGAGCAGACTTGATCCCACATGTGGTACGCATTTGACACTATAAACACACACACAACCTCCTTGGCAAACCTCCCACCCATCAAACGCTGAGCGAAGAATAACAGTGTGTAGCAATCGGTTGCATGCAAAGCACACCCTACCCTCCTTTGTATCCTCTTCCCCAACCAAGCTCCTTTTTATCTGAGAAATATGACCTCCATTACTGTAGGAAGTGTGTTGCGATAAATACGAAGGCACTACGAATTGAAATGTTTACGCAGTGCATTAGAGAAGCGTAATTGGGCCAAGCGCACTTCGTTCCCTTCCTCACGCTCCGACAGAAGAAAATACACAAAGGCAATTACCAGCCTAGACCGGCTCTATTACACATACACATACACATAACAGTATAAACACCCACTTGCACACATGCAGTATGTTTCTGCCTCCTGTTTACCATGGTGGGTCTGAACCTAACTAAAACATAAGAGTGTTTATGATGGAGGGGATGATTGCACATGATGCCTCAGGCAGTGCTGGCAGTGTCACAGTCAGTGAGGGGGTCTACAATCATCAGAGGTGGGAAATAACAAAGTACTTCCCACCTCCGGTTTTCTGCTTTTCAAGTACCTGTACTTGTTTTTCTTTAAACCAATACCGGTGACTATACCTTACTATATTTTCACCAAAATCTCTACTTTTGAGGCAAGGCAGATTTATTTGTACAGCACATTTCATACAAAACGGCAAGTGATTTACATAAATACAGGCAAAGTGCATTAGGAGGAGATTAAAAACAAAATGACATAAAACACAAAGTGACTTGATAAAATTGGAAAACAGGCGAAATTACTTAGAGGTACGTTCACACATACAGCAACTTGCAGTGACTGGAGACCATTCATTTTCAATGAGAAATGGCGACATCCAGAGACATGAGTGACTGACTGCTGAAGACAGTACGTTTACATTACATTTGTGGCATTTGGCAGACGCCCTTATACAGAGCGACTTACATTTATATATCTGAGCAATTAAGGCTTAAGGGCCTTGCTCAAGGGCCCAACAGTGTTAGCTTGGCGGTGCTGGGGTTTGAACTCACAACCTTCCAATCAGTAGCCCAACGTCTTAACCACTGAGATATCGCTGAACAGTAGAGCACACGTGATCTGGGATCCATCATGCTGCTTGCAAGTCCGAATTGTTTCGTGGACCCAGACAGTCCAACGCTTGCCCTTTTGCCACAGATAGATGACCACAATGGCTTCTCCATCATCTCACAGCCTGTGATGCATATACAGTGGCAAGAAAAAGTATGTGAACCTTTTGGAATTTCATGGTTTTCTGCATAAATTTGTCATAAAATGTGATCTGATCTTCATTGAAGTCAAGGGTATTGACAAATATAATGTGCCTAAAATAATAACACAAAATAAATTCTGATCTTTCATGTCTTTATTGAACACACTTATTAAACATTCAAAATGGCAGTGGAAAAAGTAACTGAACCCCCCCCCTTGGCAGCAATAACCTCAACCAGGCGCTTCCTGTTGCTGTGGATCAGACCTGCACATCGTTCAGGAGGAATTTTAGCCCATTCTTCCTGGCAGAACTGCTTTAGCTCGGTCATATTCTTTGGACGTCTCATGTGTATGGCTCTCTTCAAGTCATTCCATAGCATCTCTATTGGGTTGAGGTCTGGGCTCTGACTCAGGCCACTCCAAAAGGCGGAGTTTGTTTTTCTGAAGCCATTCTGTTGTGGACTTGCTCCGGTGTTTTGGGTCGTTGTCCTGTTGCATCACTCAACTTCTACACAGTTTCAGCTGACGTACAGACATTCTCACATTATCCTGAAGAATTGTCTGATATACTTGGGAATTCATCTTCCCCTCAATGATTGCAAGCTGGCCAGGCCCTGATGCAGCAAAGCAGGCCCAAATCATGATGTTTCCTCCACCATACTTTACGGTTGTGATGATGTTTTCATGATGATATGCCGTGCCCTTTCTACGCCAGATGTAGTGCTGTGTGCTTTTTCCAAATAGTTCAATCTTAGTTTCATCAGTCCACAAAACATTTTGCCAATACCGCTGTGGAGTGTCAATGTGCTCTTTTGCAAACTTCAGGCGTGCAGCAATGTTCTTTTTAGTAAACAGTGGCTTCCTTCGTGGTGTCCTGCCGTAGATACCCTGCTCGTTCAATGTTTTGCATATTGTAGACTCATGAACGGAGATGTTAGACAGTTCCAATGATGCCTTCAAATCTTTGGCTGTCATTCGGGGTTGTTTCTTTACCTCACTGATGAGTCTTCGCTGTGCTCTTGGTGTCATTTTGACTGGGCGTCCACTTCTTGATAGAATAGCAACAGTCCCAAAGTGTCTCCATTTGTAAAATGTTTGCTTAACTGTTTCTAAAGTCTTTGAAATCACTTTGTGACCCTTGCCAGCTTTATGTAAATCAACAGTTCTTGATCGTAGATCCTCTGAAAGCTCTTTTTGGCGAAGACATGGCTCACATAAGCGTGTGGTTCTTGTGCAGAGCTAACTCCAAAAGTTTGAGGGGTTTTTACCAGTCAAAGTAGCTGTAGTCCACGCCTCCAAACTGATTTTCTTAACGAGACTCCAGGTGTGCTAAAACCTGACTCCAGTTAGCTTTTTTCAGGTCATTAACTCAAGGGTTCACATACTTTTTCCACAAGCACTATGAGGTTTTTTTGGTTGTTCTCAATAAAGACATGAAAGATCAGAATTTATTTTGTATTTTTTTTTGTGCACATTATATTTGTCAATACCCTTGACTTAGATGAAGATCAGATCACATTTTATGACAAATTTATTCAGAAAACCATGACATTCCAAAAGGTTCACATACTTTTTCTTGCCACTGTATACACTGGTGAATTTTATATACAAACGCTCTCTCTCCAGAATTTTTCATTTTAGCGGCGAGAAAAAAAAAAAAAAATGGTTTGTTGTCAAAAGAGGAATGCTAATATCACCACCCACTAATAAATGTTACTATGGCAATCAGTAGTAGGAATGCCTACTGGCGACTTCATAGTACAATGGCTGGCAACTTGCAGCAATAAAATTGTTGTACATGTGGACGTACCTTTAGACTGGAGTCTCATCCAACACCCTGAATGAGAAATTCACGTCAATTCAATTGAATAAATGTATGAATTTATAGCTAATGAGCAAGCCAGATGTGACGGTGGCAAGGAAAAAACTCCATAAGATGATATGAGGAAGAAACCTTGAGAGGAACCAGACTCAAATGGGATCCCAATGAGAATGGGTGCTCAGAACAGGTGTCAGCTCTTGAATCGCTGACTGTCGGTCAGATAGGCCCCAGTTTGTGCGGCTGGGGAGCTCCCTGTCTGATGTGGTGGTTAGCAACACAGGAGTGCCACAGGAGACTGTCCTGTCTCCATTTCTGTTCACTCTGTACACCTCAGACTTCCAGTATAAATCTGAATCATGCCACCTGCAGAGGTTCTCTGATGACTCTACACATCATGCGCGGTGGTGGGGTGTATTTATAGATGGGCAGGAGTCAGAGTACAGGGAACTGGTGGATAACTTTGTGGAGTGGTGCAACAGGAATAATCTGTTCCTAAATATAAACAAGACCAAGGAGATGGTGGTGGATTTTGGAAGGACGAGAACTGCAACCAAGCCCATGATCATCATGGATGAGGATGTTGGAATTGTCAAGCACTACAAGTACTTGGGTGTCCTCTTAAACAACAAACTGGTCCAAAGCCATTTTTCAAGGTTCAATGGAAGATTGTATTCTACTCAATACATTTTCATGCATCACTACATTTCTCTAGAATCATATATTTCAAAGGTACCATGTGACTTTTTAGCATCAGACAGCTTCAGGGAGTTAATCTGAATTCTTAAATCTAAACTTTAACAGATGTAATGGAAAAATGAGACCTAACACCCATCACTGTCATCTGTCTGTCACTGTGAACACTTTGTATTTATTGAGGCTATTAGCATTCAGCTCATTTGTACAGTATGTTCAGAGATATAAGAGATATACAGTGAGGGAAAAAAGTATTTGATCCCCTGCTGATTTTGTATGTTTACCCACTGACAAAGAAATGATCAGTCTATAACTTTAATGGTAGATTTATTTGAACAGTGAGAGACAGAATAACAACAAAAAAATCCAGAAAAACGCACATCAAAAATGTTATAAATTGATTTGCATTTTAATGAGGGAAATAAGTATTTGACCCCTCTGCAAAACATGACTTAGTACTTGGTTTAAAAACCCTTGTTGGCAATCACAGAGGTCAGACGTTTCTTGTAGTTGGCCACCAGGTTTGCACACATCTCAGGAGGGATTTTGTCCCACTCCTCTTTGCAGATCTTCTCCAAATCATTAAGGTTTCGAGGCTGACGTTTGGCAACTCGAACCTTCAGCTCTCTCCACAGATTTTCTATGGGATTAAGGTCTGGAGACTGCCTAGGTCACTCCAGGACCTTAATGTGCTTCTTCTTGAGCCACTCCTTTGTTGCCTTGGCCATGTGTTTTGGGTCATTGTCATGCTGGAATATCCATCCACGACCCATTTTCAATGCCCTGTCTGAGGGAAGGAGGTTTTCACCCAAGATTTGACGGTACATGGCCCCGTCCATCGTCCCTTTGATGCGGTGAAGTTGTCCTGTCCCCTTAGCAGAAAAAAAAACCCCAAAGCATAATGTTTCCACCTCCATGTTTGACGGTGGGGATGGTGTTCCAGGGGTCATAGGCAGCATTCCTCCTCCTCCAAACACGGCGAGTTGAGTTGATGCCAAAGAGCTCCATTTTGGTCTCATCTGACCTCAACGCTTTCACCCAGTTGTCCTCAGAATCATTCAGATGTTCATTGGCAAACTTCAGACGGGCATGTATATGTGTTTTCTTGAGCAGCGGACCTTGCGCGCGCTGCAGGATTTCAGTCCTTCACGGCGTAGTGTGTTACCAATTGTTTTCTTGGTGACTATGGTCCCAGCTGCCTTGAGATCATTGACAAGATCCTCCCGTGTAGTTCTGGGCTGATTCCTCACTGTTCTCATGATCAATGCACAATGCAACTCCACGAGGTGAGATCTTGCATGGAGCCCCAGGCCGAGGGAGATTGACAGTTCTTTTGTGCTTCTTCCATTTGCGAATAATCGCACCAACTGTTGTCCCCTTCTCACCAAGCTGCTTGGCAATGGTCTTGTAGCCCATTCCAGACTTGTGTAGGTCTACAGTCTTGTCCCTGACATCCTTGGAGAGCTCTTTGGTCTTGGCCATGGTGGAGAGTTTGGAATATGACTGATTGATTGCTTCTGTGGACAGGTGTCTTTTATACAGGTAACAAACTGATATTAGGAGCACTCCCTTTAAGAGTGTGCTCCTAATCTCAGCTCGTTACCTGTATAAAAGACACCTGGGAGCCAGAAATCTTTCTGATTGAGAGGGGGTCAAATACTTTTTTCCCTCATTAAAATGCAAATTAATTTATAAAATTTTTGACATGCGTTTTTCTGGATTTTTTTGTTGTTATTCTGTCTCTCACTGTTCAAATACAACTACCATTAAAATTATAGACTGATCATTTCTTTGTCAGTGGGCAAACGTACAAAATCAGCAGGGGATCAAATACTTTTTTCCCTCACTGTAGCTAACATTTGAGAGATTAGGAATAAAGCTGTTGTTAGATTGCCTTAGCTAATGTTACCATCAGTAACTAAAATCGGTGTGTGATTTGAGGCAGATTTCTTTTTCTTTTGTGAATTTTTCAGCATTGTAAGGGTTTACACATTTCTACTTGATTGAAAAATTTAAAACTGTACTTCAAGTGTTTTGACAGATTCTTTCTTTAGATGCATAATTGCACTTTTACTTGAATAAAGAATTTGGGTACTTTTACCATGTCTCTCTTAGAAAAACAGGTTCTTAAAAAAAACAAAATTTGTGTTCCAGCGTAAAATAGTTTCTAAGACTGTCCGGCACAGATTTAATTGTAAGAACAAAAGGCAAATATGCACCATCATTCCTTTATTTGAACCATTAGAGCATTTTATTCCTGAACTTATCTCATCCAGATGTATATTTGAAACATTAATATTTATTATTATTTATGAAAAATTGCAGTTAAAGTGAATTTAACCATAATAACCTTGTTGATAGCAATCTCCACTAGCATCATGTAATTTAAAGTAATTTTTAAAAAGCAATACAGGTAGGGACCACATGGATAAACAGTAAATCACGGACCCATGGGAATCCACAGAGAACCGTGGCCTTGAGGGTTGTGTAGATTGTTAAGGGTTCTAGATTTCTCAATGTTTTCTTAGGAAGCTAAAGAGATAAATTGAAGCCTTACAGTGCTGGATGTGCTTTCATACCCACTAAGCATGTCAACAGATCTCTAGGCTGCATTTATACATTACATGCAGTGACATTAAACGTTAATACTGACCCTTGAAGCAAAAAATATTTAATTTCATTTTAGAATAAAGTTCCATTTTTTTCCCTCTTAAACCTGCTAGCTATTTCACCCCTAATACGCCTTCTTGCATGTGGTCTGTGGTAACACCATTGTAAATACTCATTACAGGATCCTCTAAAGTCATGCATGACTACACAGCGCTTATAAAAGTTTGAATTTTATGCGTATTTCAAAATCACTCCTGATAATCAGCTTGATTTTTTCACTTAACGATGAGTGAAAAGTCAGATGCTGGCTGGCCACAATGCAGAAGTTAGCTCGGATCTGTGGAACGTTGCTGGGCTCAGGTCCAGCTGTTTCCCTAGATCAGTTCTATCTCTGTCCCCTCCCTATCACTGCAAATGGTAGTTTGCCAAGCAGACACTGCATCCCAGCAAAAATAGAAGACAACAGCACCCATAGAACCATAAAAAAAAAACCTTTATTACATCCTGATATTATCACTTATCTCACTCAAACCTGACTCAAATACCAGATCAAGAGAGTTAGACACTAAGATCACATGTCAAAGTGGATTTAGTCATTGTAACTGTTTTATTATGCTTAAGAGTTATTTGGTTGTCCTTTGGGAGGAACACATAGAAGTTTTAAACAGAGCCCTACAACACAGAGTTTCTCTATCTCTGTGGAGGATTCCATATAGAACCATTTTAGGAAGCAAATAGCCCTTAAGTATCTAAAATTCCTTTGAGGAACCTTGAATAGTTCTATTCCCCCCTAGGAGTGTATTCAAATAGGGGAACATGTCCTGTAGGACTCTACATACAGTATAACATTCAAGGGTTACTCCAGAGAATCAGCAGAACTCTTCTGAAATCAAATCTGAAATCAAACATCATGCATGAAAATGGTTTTAGTAAATCACTATGATTTTATCTGTTGGAAACATTTTCTGAAACTTATTAAACTTCCCTACGTAAAATAACCCTTAAAGGTCCTTTGGTTGTTCCTTTGGAAGAACCAATATACGTTGTGGGGTTGCTGGGTTTTGTTTGTTTGTTTGTTTGTTTGTTTGTTTGTTTGTTTGTTTTGCAGAGCCCTACAACTGACTGTTTCTCTGTCTGACATGTTTCCAAATAGAAGCCAAGTATCCTTAACTAAGGTTTTTTCTTCCTAAAATAGTGGTCTTTGGGGGACTTCTGAGGGTTCACTGGATAATTGCAGTTTCTTAGCTTGCCTAAAAGTTTCTACGTGGAACCCTTTCTGATAAGAAAGCACTCTGCTGTATGAATCTCCAAAGCTTTCCTCCAGGGGGATGACAGAAGACATTTTTGAAGAGTATACAGTCCAAATCTGGCCTAGGACACCAAATATCACACTATTTTGTGGTTCTGTAGATGATTTCTTTCTAAAATTCTTTCAAAACTTGATACTTTGTTCTCACTATTTTTCGATTGTTTATCCTGTACATTAAAGTACAGGGATGTGGTTCTGGAGCACCACGTTGCTGATGTGCGGGCGAGAAAATGAGAAGCAAGATGACCTCAGTAAAGTGAGAATCCTGCCTTGATGATGAGTAAATTACAGGGAGTGTTTGTGTTAATGGGTGGATGTCCTGTGGACTGAAGAGAGGAATACATCAGGGAGGGGTGGTTTAGAGAAAGAACACTATTAAAAATGACTTGTTCCCAAATGTGCAGTAAATAACAAGGTAAACAGTGTAATGACAATTCAGACATTACTGAAAACTTGGTACTCTAAGATAAAGGTTACAGAATATTTTCCAACCACAACACTCAGAAAGATTGTTATCTTCAATCAACTGTAGAAAAATGTCAAAAATCTGCTGTAATGCACGAATAACAAAATGTTGCTTCAATTCAGAGGTCTTTAAGGACTTAATCAGAATGATTATTTTTTTAAAAAAGAGAAAAAAATGTTTAGTTACAATGAATACACTGAAGTTTAGATCCACGCTTTCAGTTCAAAAGCCAGTTGTAAGCTCTGTGGCACACTCACTCTTACACTGTGTTGAAAGTTTATACACTAAAGTAAATCTAATGAATAGGCCCTTTCTTATCCCCCATTAAGAGCTACAATTTGGCTTGATATAGAGAAGACTTGGAGCGCAGAGTTTATCTCAGTGGAGTGTCACTGTGAAGAATTGACATCTGAGATTATAAATCAACAGCCTGCTCAAAGACTTCAGAAACGGTTGGAAACCACAAGAGCAATATACTTCAGCATGGAATTCACTGAGGACAGGATCCTCACTTCACTGTCACGCAACGCTGAGGCGATCCAAAGGAACGCTCTAAAGGCTTCTGGGTCTCCTGAGTATGACTTACTACTACAGCCAATGCTCTATATATACGCACTCCTATATATCATAATTAATGAAGGATATCTACACATGCATCTAACATTCAGAACTTCCACTACATCTGCTCTATTTCAGTCAATTATTCCCACTACCACTCATAAAAAAAATGAATATAACCTACACATTGGTGTTTTCCTGATGTATCTGAAATGAAATATTGATAAACTCAACCCTGTGATCTGTGCAATAATGTTAGTATTCCGAGCGCAGTAAAGGGAGTATCATATGCACACCTGCCTGTCGGTGTTAATGTCTGAAGGGGGGGGAAAGCGAACCAGACAGGAAATTCATGATTTTGACAGGAAGCTGAAAGAGGGGGAGAGCGGTCAGAAGTCTTTAGAAATCAGGGCTCACTAAACAAGCGTGGCTAGGGGTGAGTAGGGGTGCTCTAAACGAGCATGCCTGATTTAGGCCTCCTTTCAGCTCTGCTCCGCTCAGGGAGTATCAGGTTCGGCCACATGGGCCCAGCCGTATGCGCCTTCTCTTTTCATGTGCTGACTTCTCAAATTTAGATCCCTCCGTCACAGCTGCCTGTCCACGCAGGCTCACTGCCCCCTGGACTTTGAATTCTGTCTGCCGAAATTCAACTTCCTTCCTGCTAAATACGCAATTCAGCAAGGACGCTTATTGACTGTCATGCTCTCGAATTTGGTGCTTGGAGGCATAACAAAATACATTTCATGAAATATGGTGAATAAATCAGAGCAAGTTGCATGCATGAATTTTTCATGTAGAGGAAACAGCATAGCTTATTCCACACAACATGGGACTGAAGTTAACATCCCTGAATGCAGAGGACGAAATGCGAGACGCTTTTCAGGGGCTAAAACAGGGCCCCTGCCAAGAACATGGGACTTCTAAACGTCTCTTTCCAACTTTTACAGGAGATCTGTAAAGCTTGTCCATGCCTTCTTATCATGCGAGGAAATGGTTGATTTGATGTGGCATTGGGTTATGGACTTGGAGCTGTTCCCACCCTCTGTCAGAAGGGTCATACTTGAGGGAGGAGGAGGGAAATCGGCTGTGCTCCAAAATGGACACCCCAGTTCTTTGCTCTTCTTCTCCAGGCTGATTTTCAAGGTTTTGAAGAATTTTTTTGGAGTCTGTTAATGTATTCCATGTTATGTGATGGAAACAAAATAAATAAAAAAGTATCGGGGGGGAGGGAAGAGATGCTATGCTATATCGAGGTAGACCATGTTGGGTTCACTATTGGTGTCATGCGGGTGAGAATGATTCATTGTGGTGACGTCATCCCGCATCATGATGAATCATTGTGCCAATAGGATTCACAGGCCATTTGAGTTGGCCATGTCTCTTGAGATGCAAACCCTTCCTTTTGCTAATTTCCATGCCTCCAGGCTTAAGTGTGGAAAAGTGGGCTGCAGGAAAATACATTTTACTGCATTCCCACACTGGTCGTGGAATGAATTTCTTCCACTTTTATGTATGCTGCTGATGTTGTTGAATGGTGGTTTGTCAGCCGAGTGACAATTCCTGTCCATATTCCCTCAGACACGCTGGCTGATTGTTGCATTCGTGGGCCAAAAGCATAGCACACAGCACTCCTCTCAGCTGTGGAACAGCTCCCCAGAGCCAGTGCTTCACTGAAGCAATTAACCATGGGTAATTTGCCTTAATGAATACTATCCATTACAGATCCTCTATACTTACAGAGCTGGAAAGATTCTGAGACTGTGGTATTTCAAAAGGAAGTGGGGGGAAAAAAAGTTTCCAACATTTTATGGTCATATATATCAGTTTAATAAGATATGACTGTGGCAAAATAAAACAGTGATAAACATTAATTTACTACATTTCCAGATCATAAATAATTTAACCAGTGTAACTATAGTTACTACATCGGCTGCAAAAGTACTGGCTCTTTTGTAGTAACATTATTATATCCTTTAAGTTTTCAGTTATTCTATTTCACTAATATTATTGTTCAAGGCACTGCTTAAAACTCTGATATGGGCTGCTTTTAAATTACAGTGACAAGAATCAAGATTGTGAGACAGTATTTTATGATCTCGCCTTCCTGTATTTGCACGTTTCACAACTACCGGTGCCTCAGGAAAACAAGTCACATTAAGTGCCATTACGCAATTTTGGTTTTCCAATTAAACCCAAGTAACGAATTTATAGGTAAATTTCCCCCATTCTCTATTTCCTGTTTTAAACCCTGTTAATGATTTCAGTGTCGCCTTATCATAATCTTAAAGGCATAACACCAGCACACATGCTATCTTTGCCTGATACAGGAAATACTTAATCGAGTCGGCATGTTTATGACACACAAATATTGAAAAATTACCAATAATTTCCGAATCACTATCCATGGATAACCTTTCCCATTATAGAGATCTGAAAGAGAAACATTTTGCAAAATACTGTTTTACTTGGACTCCATATTAAAAGAGTTTGACTTCTTGATAGCATTCTTTTATCAGGAGTCACAGCTTAAATACCGTGATCACATACCATCTGCGAATAAGTATGGAGGGGGAAATGGTTGGCCCTGTATCCAAAACCAATGTTTAAAGCAACAGAGGAAGTTCAAAAGAAAAAAAAAAAAATGAAATCACCCTTAGAAAAATGTGTTGTAATTAAGGCAGTGAAATTCTAGTGCAAGTGTGAATTACTTGGAGAGGCAGATTAAAATAAGTTCCAAACAACACGCAGCTGTTGCTCAATTTCTATAAAAGCGAAATACGTCGTTTAATATCCCATATGGGTGCACACGCATTTTATTTGGTCATATAAATACTTGATGTTGTCTGCTCCATTTCCTATTTAACCTACATCCACTGCAGAACTTCCACCTAAAAACCTTTAATTACTAGCAAACACATTTATATGACACAGTGTCCATTTATAGCATTCACGGTTTTGAAATAAAAGCAGCCAACACATTCTGTAATGCAGCAATGTATGAACATGGACTGTATGGAATTTAAATGGGCGAGCCAAAGATTGGGGTGCCATTTAGTCTTTGTTACTCTCAAAAATGAAACTTCTAAAAAAATTATAATCATTTTTCAATATTGAATTTAAATATCTTAAGAAAGAAATACATTTATAAATAGATACAACTATATATTCATTCTTAAATAGATGCAATATATATATATATATATATATATATATATATATATATATATATATATATATATATATATATATATATATATAATATTTTATTGATTAATACACAAAATGTGGTAACCTAGAACCCATGCAAGTGACATGAGGGCATTAAGAAGATTCTTCAGAGTTAATTTACTTTAAATCTATAATTTTGGTACTTTTAAAGTCATCTCGTCAGTCAACATCACAGTATCAATGAAAATAAGGAAAAAAGAGAGTGTATACTTTTCTTCCGCCCATTATCTTCTTAATGCAACTTTCTGTTAAACATGTGACTTGTTGAATATTCCAAATATATCATAAGAGTGAATGTTGTGGGACTAAAATGGGTTTTTTTTGGCATTTTTCAAAACCTATAAAAGCGACTCATGGAAAATGATGTTTCAAGCATGAAACATTAAATGCTTTCACAAATACTAATACAAAAAGAACTGGCTTGGACAGGCAAAAATATTTATTTTCATTAAGATGCTACAAATGGGTTTTTATTAATAAATAATTCAAATGATTTATCTGACACATGCAAATAGGTTGTTGTGAAGGACAGTTTACCTTTGTCTAAAATATATTTTACCTTACATACTTATTTGTTAATGTAATATAAGTGGGACACAACTGTATGCCAATCGAAGGTTCATACAAATAAATTAAGATCAAATTTTAAATATCATGATTTGAACTTAACCACAGAAACGTTTTATTTCGCTGATGGATTAGTTAGCAAATAGATACAAATAAGGGTATCAGCCTATTAACTATATCCATGTGCCATCATCTCGGATAAACAGAAATCATAGCTCCACACTTCAAACAGGCACAGACAGATTATTCTGGGGATAGAGAAAGTTTTTATCTTCTGTTTTTTGTCACCTAATCTTTGTGTCCTTTTCTTATATGATTTCTTGCTATAGTTTGTTGCCATTATATAGTTATTTTCTGAATATTGAACCAGAAATTATAATACTGTTATTCCTTAAAATATGTTTTTACACCCACAATATTACAGTAATGCTATTCAATGCCTAATGTTTCCTTGTGATATTTGGTATTATTTTGACACCAGAATAAGTGAGCATTTAACACACTGAAGGGTATCATCACAAAGGCAAATTCGTCACTGCCAATGTCTTACCTTTATCATCTTTATCTTACCAGCTGATAATGCAGTGGCTCAAACTTCACACCCCCCCAACTTTCTAAAATAAAGTAAATGCACAAGAAAATGAAAATATAATAATGAAAAGCATCGAAAAGTTGTAATTTACAACAGAAATCCCTGCCAGTCACACACTGAACATTGACTTAACATTTATCTCACTAGGGAAAAGTGCACCAGCTAGCATAATCAAAGTGAAGCAACCTAGTTGCTAGTAAAACCAGGTAGCTTGTACACAAATGTAAGCTTTTATTAGAAGTCAATCAAATAAATAATGCTTGCGGTGAAAATAATTTAAAAATGTTACAAAAAAAAACTTCTACAAATATAAATGAGATAGTATAAACAATGTGCTAATTATTAGTTGCTTATTATTAGCTTATATGTGATAGCGTGCTACAGCTTAGCCTGTCAGATGAGACATAATAAAAAAAAAAGAATCTACTTTCAGATAACATAGCTAATTTTGTCTCTCAGTCACTAACATTACACTGTATGAATTCTTAAAAATAGTGGAGAGGTAGAGGTTATAAATTAAGAGTCATTTTTCAGTGGTTTTCCTTTAAAAGGGACGAAGAGGAATAATCAAAAGCACCCACACAAATTAGGAAAAAAGTATTTATAGAGGTTTACTTAGTTACTGTGGTTGAATGGATTTGAATAATAATTTTATGTAATAGCGGATGCTTTAAGAACTATCGAAAGATTTTCTATGCATCAAAGTCATTCAAGTATATTAAGGCTCTCATGCTGTTCACTTAAAAGTCAGTGCTTTCAACACGTTGTATCTTTATAGTTTTTTCCTTACTAAAATGCCTTTTTCATGTCATGAAACCCTGTGACTGCATACCCACCACACTTTTATGAAACTCCGTGATAATATTGGGAAGTCACACCATCAGCTCTTGAAACAGATGTGAGTCTCAGGGAGTGCTTGACATGAGAAGAGTGCCATCTTTTGGGCAGCTCTGATCCATACAGACAACAGCACGTAAAAGTGTGGTTAACACTGACCCACAAAATCTATGTCTAAACACTAGAACCAGAAAACACTTGCTGGCTTGTCACACCTGTAATGAAAAACAGACCCGAAGGCACGCAGTTGGATTTTCTCATTTTCATATTAAAAACCGATGTAGCTCAATTACTACAATAGGCTGAGAATCATAATCAGACAATTACCCTGAGTAGAGGACACTTGGCACAGGCAGATGGGTCTAAAAAAGGGAGAGAGGATTGCAATGGGAAACGTCACTCCACGAGCGCACTCTTGGGGTTTCGGGTTTTTCTATGGCAGCACTCCAGTTCCACAACTGAGAAGCTGTCGGAAAAAGAGGATGATTCGTCTTCTGTAGGAGAGCTGAGAGCTGAGATGATGTCTCTGCTTTGATCCTTCTCATGCTGAAATGACTAATAGCCAAATTATAAAGGAGTCAACCAGGGAGGACAGAGGATGAGGATGACGATGATGATATCTTGAGATTTGAAAGAGTGCATCAGTTGCTTATTGTACAATCCCACCTTTTCCTCATCTGGCAGGAGAACCTCCAAAAGCTGCAGCTCTCAGTAGGAAAAGGGGTCTGCCAGCAATGTGTTGGCAGATCCAAACATTTCCCAGGCTTGCCTTTTTTCTACAGCTTGTGGTTTTTGACAATATGTGGTTTCACTGTCACAACATTGAAACTTATACTTAAAAAAAAAGCACAACATAATTTCTACCCAGATACCCAGTGGGTATCTTAAGCAAAGCTGCTGGGAAATCGAGGAGGCTATATACTTGGAAACCTCCAAGGAATCCTACATCATACAGTATGAAGGAGCTATTTCTGTCAGTGAGACCTCAACATGATATCTACTGAGACTCTTAGAGTTGTGAGGAATAGTCTGTGGCTGGTAAAAAAAAAAGGTCCTCCAGGACGTTTGGCGCTTTGTATATCCTGCACAGAACAGTAATTAAGTTTCAAAACACAATCCATAAATCCAAAAACATGAATCATATTCATGTGACTCGAATCTCAGTAGTATTGTAAACTGTATTAGAGAAATGATTTTCAAAGAAAAACAAGATACACTAAGCACAGGCTAGAGAAACATGAGAGATCACTGGCTTTCTTCACACGAGAACACAGACAGTGGGGATAATATAGTTTATTACAGGCATCTGAATTTAATTCGAGGCAAAGGCAAGGTTTACCAACATGTTAAAGCATCATATAAATACATTTCATAAAGAATCATAAATTAAGCACTTTGACTTTTACACCACAGTGACCATAAACAAAAAAAGAAATATAAGAATTGTTTTTTTAAATATAAATGACCAATGGTCTTACAGACAACGGAAAATCACAAAATTACTTCAAGAGATTATACAGTGTATTCAGGTGAATATATTACTTTTACAGAATGTGCTACTGTAAGTATATTTGTGTAAACAAAGAGATTTTTACCAACATGCAACACAGAACGATGTGCTATGAAACTGGTAGTGTTTGCTTTTTTAGGGAATGTGCTCCCACCGTCATAAGTGCAATGCAACTGTAGTAACAACAAACCATAGCACAGGACAAAAGCTTTCTGGATTTCAAAGAACTGTACATCATTTTCTGCCCTTCAGCATTATCTTCAGCTCACAAGAACTTACCAGAGTCCCTTGTACAGGTACAGGCCGTAATACAGCTTTTAGAGCATTTGGTGTTATTCACACCTCCTTCAGGAAAGGGAACAGAAGTCTCTGTGGAGCAGAAAATTCTTGATTGAATCAGGCAAAGGAAGGCTGGAGATGTGCCTCAGGCGGTGTTTGCCCATCACCTGCCGAATGGCTACGCGACACAAATCAGTCAACCTGTTCGGACGTTCTGAAAAAGAGCGAAGGTCTAAATCACCGAAGGTCTAAATCACCACAGGTCTAAACCCATTTTCGAACTTAAATGAAGTTGTTTATCATAGAATATGCTGTGAATACAAATAAATCTAGGCGCATGTCTGTCTTGTGGTCTGGGAAAACATGTCGGATGTTGTTGTGGCTGAATTGTAGAAATAATAATATACTTTAACACCCCGACTTTAGGAAAACATGCATATATTTTAAAAATAATAAAACTTACTCCTGGCTTCTTGATAGATGTTTAAGGCCTCAGGGTTGACGCGCACTCTTCCCATAGCATCAGGGTCAGGTTCCTCCCATGGCACGAGTAGTGGATCTGCGCCGTGCTCCAGCAGCAGTCTAACGAAGGCCGGCTCACAGCCATGTCTAAGCACAGCGTCCAGCAGGCAGGAGGCTAGGCCTCTATTCAGTGCTTCACGGCTCACGGGGCCGGTGTAGTTGTAGTCGGGGTTCGCTCCGGCCTCCAGGAGCAGCCTGAAGCAGTGTAAATGATGGTAGGCAGCGCTGATGTATAGAGGGCACACCACCAGTGTGGAGAGGGTGCGTGCACTGAACAGAGGCCTCGGTCCCAGCTGGTGGTCCACATCCACATCAG